>NW_010160390.1:17132-33666 GCF_000695765.1 Mesitornis unicolor | reverse complement strand
CCTAACATTCTCTGATTCTGTGATTCTGTGAAGTTCTTCCTAAAACATAGAGGATGAACCCCTGACTGAACATGGGAGTCTACCTTGGGATTGGCAGATAGGTCCTCCAGACTCTGCGAACTATTTGGGTTAGATCTCCACGATGGGACCTTAAATGACACCTGTGCTGTAGGCACCTCACTGGAGTTTATCACATTGATGGTTTGGGATTGTAGACCAACAGGATCTGTTTTGTGGGCAGGGAGAGGTGTTCCTGTGGGTACAGCTTTTAAAGTTGAGTGTCAGGAATTATTTTGACCCTGTCTTGCAGTAGAGGGTGGAAGCAGGAGACCTCTTGGTGTCCCTCTCAACCCTGTTTTCTCAGATTCCTATCAAGAAACAGACCCCTTAAGCCAGGGTCTAAAAGAAGTCAGTGATCCAGGGTCATTTTCTGCACTGAATCACAGAAAAAAAGCACTTATTCTCAACAACATCTTCTCACTTGCAGTTTCAGGCTGGTTTGGGCAAGGAGAACGTCCTTTACTATAGTGCATGAATTCTCATGCATTTCTATGTAGTTATTAGCAGCCTTACCCCTCTCCATGAGCATCCTTCCCACCTCATCTCCAAAATCTGCAGACATAGGACAGGGCATAGTTTACTACATAATTTTACCCTATGTAAATAAGATTTCTTTCAACAAAATCACTATTTTTGCAGGCAGCAAATGCTTTCATGGACTATTTTTCATCTTTTCCCCCTCCCTTTCAATGCATTCAAATACCTCTTAACATCTCTAGGCAAAAATGAGTATGATACCATCATGGCAAATGGTGGTGAACCCAAACCCTCCTTGGCCATAGGCAGACCCCATGGAGTGGGGCAGGAGTGGAGCAGCTCTCATAGCTGGACCTCTTCAGGGCAAGGAAAGTAGGACCCCAAAAGCCTGACATCTTTGTGATGTTGGGATTCTGGGGTAAAACCATCCCCAGAGGCAGTGAGTTTTGTTACTGTTATGGTGCTGGTTGGGTTATTCACCACCGGAGAGGAGAGGTCTCTGTGTCAAGAAGTGCCATGAAATAGAGAGGAATTACAAGGTTGTTATTAGGCAAAATGCAGCTCCAAACTTTCCCCCGTGACCTAGCGCCTTTCGCCAATCAGCAGGGAAATGGAGACGACTGGGGTGGAAAGCTTTGCTGACAAAACCACGGGGGAGGAAATGGGAAGGGAGAGGGTTTAAAGGGAAGAAATTAAGAGTCTGAGTAAGAGGTCAGGACTACGGCAGAGACCTCGCAGCCCAGAAGTTTGCATTTCTCGCTGAGCGTGGAGAGGTGATGCATCTCTGCTTGCTGTTAATGGGGTGATATTTGCTCTGCCGAGCCAGCGTGTGCTGGCACTCAAATTGCTCCAATTTAGTTGCTGGCAGGTGTCAGAGTGGTGGCCCTGAGCACGGCTCGCCAGCCGACTTACCGCATCTGCCTCTTATTTCACTCCTGACCACCTCCTTTACCTCTTCCTCCTGTGCCATTGGGAGAAAGCAGAGGTTAGTGGTGATTTTCTATTCCAGCACCATCTCCCTCCGCTCTGTGCCCCATCCAAACTCTGCTTGCCCCACCTCAGCTTGGGTATGGCCGAGATTAGAGATGTACATTTGGTCTCACAGCTTCCTCTGTTTAAGATTTGTGGCTCAAGAGGGAAGTGATTCCCTTTGCAAATTCATGGCCATCCTCTAACCACCTCCACTTGCCATGAGATTGTGGGATCTCCAGCCTGATGTGAAGACCATGGCACACCTCAAGCCCAGGTTGGCTTTTTAATGAGTCTCCTCACCCTTTTGGCACTGCCCCTGAAGCCGTGGTCTCTCAGATGTCCCTTACCTCTGAGAAGCTTCATCAACCCACCTGCATCCATGCAAAGGGGCTGCTCAAATTGTACTGCAGACTTGACCCATGGACATGGGCTGTAGCACCAGATTTAGATGAGATGTAGCTGCCCCACATTTTATTCTTCCGTCTTTTTACCAGTTAATGATGTTCCCCACAGAGGGAGGCATCTGGTCTCATGGATTTTGGGTTTATCCCTCACCCTTGGGCCAAGCAACTGCTGTTGCTTCAGCTGAGCCTCTTCCATGTCCAATAGTTGGTACCCTACTACACTTCATGTGGTCGCTACCTATTATCCCTTGTAGGGATGACAAATTTTGGGGCAATTACTATGTAGAGAGCTGGGTTCTTCAGCAGCCCACGCATAGGGCACCCTTGCTAACACCCGTGCTAAAACTAATCTTGTCCTGGCTTCCACGCACTGGAAAGGTGAGGATACTGTGTCCTATGAGTCAAGTCGCACCAAACACATTTGCTCAGGCAACAGGATGGAGACCTTAAGGTTAAGGGAGATGCAACAGAGATTTTGCCCTGACCCATATGGGTCAACCACTTCTTTTTATAATAAACCCAGAGCAGCAGGTTTGCAGTAATGCCACCTCCCTAATCCCTTTGAAAATGGGGCACATTTCCCCCTCCTTCACTTTCTATGTATTCAGTCACCCTGGGGCATTGGCACCGATCCTATCTGCCAACTTTGGAGCATGATGGGGAGGATGGAAGAGGAGAAATATGCCCCAAGCTCTGGGTCCTGGTTTGAGATTGGCATTGTACAGCCCAGCACTTCTCCTGCCCCAGCCTGTGCACGTCTGACATCTCTGGGTAATAGCTAACACTCTCATTTCCCAGATATTCTCTGAATTAATCTGTTTCTCAGCATTTCCCTCCTCCCTTACTCCTCTTAGGGGCAGTTTGGCCTATTTTCTCTGTTCAGACCTGTGTAATAGGATGTGATCTTGAGCTAAAGTACTCACAGAAAGACCAGGATCTCCCTTTTCTCCTTTCTGGCCAGCTGGACCATTTTCACCCTGTTAAAAACACTTAAGTCATTACAAAAGCTCAGTAGATTGACCATTAAATGCTTCAAGAATAAGTGCAGCTTAGAGACTGAAGGATGTGATAGGTAGGGAGATGGGGAAAAAGGTTCACAGGTTTTCCTGTAAATTTTAGAGATGTCTGTGAGTTGCTCACTGACCAGAAAGGAACGAACTCATCCATGTGCAAGGAAGCAAGAACAAAAGTGTGAACCAGAGAGTTGGATGCAGCTTCCCAGATTTTCTGGGAGATCTGTTCTGTCCCAACAGTAAGGATGTCACCAGCTTCAATTTAAATCAGGTTTCTTTGGAGTTTGCATGGACCACAAAGGCTGAGGTGCAGACGAACCTCTGTGAACCAGACCATGCAGAAGAGTGCAGCTGGAATTGCAATCCCAGTGCTGAAATGAGGAAACACGGGGAAATCCTGAGGTTTGCCAACAGGGCTTTCTGCCTCCTAGGAAGAGTTTTCCACTCAGAACTGGTGAAAACTGGATTTGTTGATTAAAAATACTTAAAAAATATTAAAGGAAAAGGAGTATAGGAAGAATGCCCTGAATTAAAGCCACAATGGGCATTTTTCTCAATCCATGTTCACTTACAGGGACTGGAGCACGAGGAGAAATTGCATTGTCTTGCACTGACACATGGAGCTAATGCAATGCCACCTCCTGATGTAAAAAGCCCTTGAGTCAGTGTTGGCAGGACCTGCAGCATGTAGGGACTGAACCAGAACGTGGGTTGCAGGTTGGGATCTTGAGATAAAGCTCTTGTTTGTATTCTCTGATGTGCATTAAAGGGCTGAGCACTGCTAATCTGTACTGAAGCACTGCATAGAGTACTGTTTTACTCCTGGTTTGCCATGGTGAGCACAATTGAGGATGGGCCAGAACTACAGCCATGGCTGAACGGCCCCAGGCTTGTGAAAGGCCCCTCAAGAAAGAGTGGTCAAGCACTGGAAGGGGCTGCCTGATGGTCGAGTCCCCATCCCTGGAGGTGTTAAAAAAACATGTAGATGTGGCATTCTGGGACATGGCTCAGTGGCCATGGTGGTGTTGGGTTGACGGTTGAACTTGATGACCTTAAAGGTCTTTTCCAACCTTAATACTTCCATGTTTCCATGTACTGGCCCAAACTGAAATGTTTTTCCAGAACAACTGGCAGCCCACAGGACAGAAGTGTAGGCAGCATTGCCCATGTCCAGTGCCTGGTGCTTGGGGGTAAAGTGCTTTTGTTGTTGCAAAATTCAAAGAGCCAAGAAATGCAACCTAGAGCAGTCAGGGTTCATCTAGCCTCAATGCAGGGCTCTGCACTGCTGAAGGGTGGGGTGTAGCCTCATTAGAAGGGGAGGTTGGCTCATCCCCATACTGACCATTTTGCCTTTTTGCCCGTCCATGCCTGGGGGTCCCCTGAGGCAGAGCTGAAGTCTCCCTCTTTTTCCTGGTGGACCCTAGAGAGGAAGAGGAGAGCTCAGTTAGCAGTGTCTGAGCATCTTCTAGAGATATCCCACACCACCAGTTGGGGTTTTTTCCCCAAAGTCCAACCTGGGCATCAGTAGGAGAAGATACTGAGAGCTCTCCAGATTTCAGATGCTCCCCAGACAGCTCAGATGTGATGGGGCAGAGCCCTGGGCTTTGCCCCTCTGCCCTGGAGTTTCCTACTGTCCCTCCCTGCAGAAAGGATGGATGATGCAGGGGTAGATGGCAGTTTTGTCTCTCTGATACTCTGTCTGTCCTGGCACTAATTTAAGAAGCAGAATCTCAGCAGGAGGAGAAGGGCTTGCAGACAGAGATAATACCCTCCCACATTAGAAATGAAGGTGGCCTCACTGCTGTGGTTCAGACCCAGGGACTTTCTCTTTTAATTTAGGGAAAAGACAAGAAGCAGTGTGGGTGTAGAAAGTGGCATCTCACAGTCTCTCTTTAATCAGTGTCCAAACAAAAGCCATTCATTATCTCATACACAGCTTTCTGAGCATGCAGCGCTTGTAACTGCTAATATAAAAACTTCCAGCCTTTTTAAAAATACATGAGGGGAATCTCGTACTTTCAGCTCCTTCCTTCTGTCATTCTTTTGATATATTTTTCATTGCAAAGTAGAGCCTGAGGAGCAAGGGAAAGAAGAATAATGTTGCTGCTATGGTCTGAAGCTGGATTTAGCCCGTTTTTTACTGTTCTGGAAGGGTCTTTCTACACCTGCACCCCTTTAAGAGAAGGCTTGGGGGCACGTCTTCCTATAAGTGGTGAAGCACTGGGTGGGATTCAGCTCCAGCTATAGGCTCTTGAACAATGTGGGAGGCCCAGAGAATCCTGGGCCAGAGCAAATTGCTCCATGCAAGCCTTTATTTGATGATGTCTCAGGACACAACACAGATGCTCAATTTGACCAACAGCACAACATGGACCTTGCTGTACCACCTGCATTTTCCCTTCCTCAATCACTTCTTCCCTAAGATTCAAACCCCAGTGCTGGGTATATTTTGTTTTTATGGCTCCAAAGAGCAGAGTACAGACTTTTCCAACAAATGATGCTCCTCCTCTGTATGGAGAAAAACCAGGTTAAGAATTAAGCTTGCATAGACACTTTTATGCCACCCCTGTCCTGCAAAGGGCTCTAAGACAGGGAGACCTCTGAGACCCAGGAAAGCTGATCTGATGAGGTCCAGACTCATTCAGACTTCCACATGAAATCAGGTCTGAACTGTCCCAACTTCTATCCTCAAAAGCCAAAGCAATTTTCACTGGTGTATTCTTACCAGCACAGTCCTGAACTGCCAGATGCAGCTACACATCAGTTAAATCCTCCGTGCTATTGAATGCACTTTTCATTTGGTGAAGGATGATCACTGGCGATTGGAGTTTGGATTATTTGGCTGAAATAATTCAGCAGGGCATAACAGATTAAAGAAGAAAATCCTGTCAGTCTCTGCCTCCTTTCCTTGCTTTCAATCTAATTCCCATTTAGCAGAAAACTCAAGTATTTTACAAACCACAGGTGTATATGTGTGTACATGCAGTCTCTGCATACATATCATAGAATCACAGGATGTGTTGGGTTGGAAGGGACCTTTAAAGCCCATCCAGTCCAATCCCTGCAGACAGCAGGGACATTGGCACCACATCAGGTTGCTCACAGCCCCATCAAGCCTGGCCTTGAATATCTCCAGGGATGGGGCCTGCACCACCTCTGGGCAACCTGTGCCACTGATCTACCACCTCATGGGGAAGAACTTTTTCCTCATATCCAACCTAAATCTGCCCTTTTCCAGTTTAAAACCATTACCCCTCGTCCTATCGCTCCATGCCCCAGTGAACAGCTCTTCCCCGCATTTCTTATAGGAACCTTTCAGGTATTGGAAGGTTTCTATACGGTCCCCCAGGAGCCTTCTCTTCTCCAGGCTGAACCACCCCAACTCTCTCAGCCTACCTTCATGTATACATACACACACATACATGCAGATTATATCTTTACACATAGGTATATAAGGATACATCACTCAAGGGTGGAACATGGCACACATCAGGCATTTGCTAGACTCTCAGGCTGGCAGAAGGTAAAATAGGGCTACTCCTGAGACAGCCTATGGGAAAATAGTTGGTCTTTCAGGTAATTACCCAATTTCAGCTTTTCCTCTTGAAGAAGAGAAGACTGAGGGGTGCCCTTATTCATGGGGATCAATTTGTAAAAGGCAAGTGTCAGGAGGAAGGAGCCAGGCTCTGCTCTGTGATGTCCAATGCCAGGACAAGGGGCAATGGGAGCAAGCTGGAGCATAGGAGGTTCAACCTGAACATGAGGAAAAACTTCTTTACTGTGAGGGTGGCAGAGCATGGCCCAGGCTGCCCAGAGAGGTTGTGGAGCCTCCTTCTCTGCAGACATTCAAAACCCACCTGGATGTGTTCCTGTGTGACCTGGTCTGGGTGATCCTGCTCTGGCAGGGGGTGGACTGGATGAGCTTTTGAGGGCCCTTCCAACTCCTGACATTCTGTGATTCTGTGATTCTGTTCTCAACTTTTTCATGCTAATTTATGTATTCTCTTGTCCAAGTCTAAACTCAGCCAGTCCCAGCAGCACAACTGAGAAGGACATTTTCATTTCCAGCCCTCTTTCACTTGAAAAGTTCTTCGTTACTTAACAGATGCTGTCTAAGGGTGAGTGATTAGCATTAATCTCTAGCATCGTCCCTCCGCATTGTGTTGGCAGCAGCAAGACACTCTTCATTACCATAGCATCTGAGGGCACTGTGTTCCTGCTCATAAACAGTATTAGCGTGTCTCATTTCCAAGTCGTTTTGTCACATTTCAAAAGGTGCTCAGCATGTCTTGCATGCAAAGACATTTATTAAGTAAGGCCCACAAATGGGGCCTGAAAGCCACCAGCTCCTTCCGAAACCTTGGCATCCTGCTCCCCAGATAATTAGCAAGAGGAGGGGTGCACTTGGTGCCCTGCTAATTTGAAATTATCAGCTTTCCTTTCTTCACCGAGAGGTCACATCTTACACTGTAGATAGGAAGAGAGGAAAGAGAAAACCGAAATCTCCGCTGATAAATGCACCAAGAGGTGAAGTAAGTTGATCAAGAACTCACAGCAGACTTTGCATCCACCTCAACGTGGGAGACCTCAGGTGCCAGCGTGTAAAAGGTGGGGAGATGTATCTGTACGTGGTGACATATGGGGACACATCTGGGGTGCTGTGTCACATGAGGATGTGAAGTGCAGATCTCACCAGGGTTTAGGGCATCCTACGGACCACTTGCTGCTCACCTGTGGCCCTGGTTCACCCTGTGGCCCTTGAGGTCCACCTGGTCCAGCGACTCCAGTCTTCCCAGGCCATCCCATTTGTCCTTTGAAGCCTCCCAAGCCAGGAACTCCCTTGGTCCCCTGACAATCACCAACAGAGAGCAGTTCAGAGCTTTTATCAAGCACAGATGGTTGATAATACTTTCATGTATAACCCAAATACTTTCATATCATTAGCATTAAGGGGGGACCTTTTACATTTTCCTTTTTCTGCTGTTGTGCTATTCACAGAGCATCAGTAGGATGGTAGAGACCACTTCAGCTTTGGTCTCCACCTTTACTTCTCCAGAAGGCACTTTACTGCTTGGTGGACATGGACACGCTCCTCTTTGGGACGATGCCCAATGATTTCTAATGCCCAACTCTCCCTGCATATGTAAGTGTAGTTCTTTAGTCTGTAACCCTGGAAAAAACAATGACACCTGAAGAGGATAAAGGGCATTACCAAGAGCTGGCCTATGAATTTCCTACTCATCTGCACTGTTGAGCTTTCTCCTGGAGCTGTGGTGTACAGAAAAGACTCCATTAAACATAGCAGAAGGGAAGACCTCCAGTCAGCCCAACACCAAAACTTCAGCAGTAGCTGGAAGTGGGTGTTTGTGGGAGAGGAGAAGAACAGGAGAGGAAGGCAGTGATATTTCACCAGAAATAACCTCCCAGTCTCCAACCAGTCACAGCTCAGAGACTTGGTGAGCCAGAGGTGCTGCTTGGCAAGAGAAGAACCCTTAGTGTTCGACATAGATGATTATCAGGGGATGAGCACCAGAAGAGTTGTTATCAAAAAAGCAACAAATTCTTTAAGATCCCAAATCAGCTGCAGACCAGATGGTGGAGCTTAATATGAGAATGGCTTGAGGGGCTGGAAAATGCCAGGAGACTTAATGGAGGCTGCTGAGATTATAGTGTGTTTTTATTTATTTATTTATTTAAACAGTTACTGTTTTAACTGAAACACATTTTTACCCCTCCATGGAAAGGTACCAATTTTAGACTTGTTCTTTTAGGGAAGAAAATGGAAAATTAAGCAATGTAAAGATGAAAAGTTGATGGGTAGTGACCAAAGTGGGGTCTCCACAGGGAGAATAGAGAAGAGCCCAGGAGCAGGTCAGCTTGGAGACCTTTCCCACTCCCATAGCCAAGGAGGCAATAGTGTTATCCGTGTTTTCTGCCCCACAGCATCCCAGGCACCCTTTACCCTGGGCATGGTGGTGTTGAATAAACTCTAATCCCACTTCAGTGGTTTGGATGGCTTTTCCTCATACTACACAAGTACCCTCCTGGGGTTGCCTACATCAGCAGAGGGTGAATTTAAGGAGACCTCCTTCTCCTGCCCTTTCCAACTGCCTTAACACTCCAGACAGTTGACATTTGCCCACTGGAAAGGGTACCTATGATGTAGCAAGTGTATAATTTTGTTAACTTGACCTGATGGATGTGGAATTTATTCTCTTGTAAATGGCAGCTCGATGCAGTCTGGCCAGTACTAACCTTTTCTCCTTTCTCCCCAGGAATCCCCAAGGCACCATCGTCCCCTGATGCTCCCTGTTCACCCTGGAAGGAGCCAAGATAAAATCATGGCTAATGCAGACTTGGCAGGGTTGCAATTGGCTGAAAGAAATGGCTTTTCTTCAGATTATGGTATTATTTACTGCGTGTGACCCAGCAGGGTCTCTCAGCCTGTGCATTGGTGGTACTCAAGGAGACTGAAAGAAATCTCATTAAAAAGCTCCATTACTTGAAATGTGCAAGTGTGGAGCGTCAGGGCTGGGGTGGATGAATCCCTTTGAGTCTTGCAGAGTTGAGTGAAGGGGTCGCCACGCCAGTGTCCAAGCATCTTTGCCCAGATCTATGCTAGTTTATAGGAACAGATCCAGAACAGCCCCATTTGTGCCCTTTGAAAGAAATAAGCACGTTGCAGAGGTGGATTTGCAGCATCTGCAAAGCTTTTTGGAAACCTCTTACTTGTAGGCAGATGCATAATTTAGATACTCGCCTTTGGTCCGTGTGGCCCATCTGATCCTGGGATTCCTGGTTTTCCGGGACTGCCAATTTCTCCCTGCGGATGAAAAAGCAGTGGGTGGGCTGTAAGCACAAACAACCCCTAAAACATTGGGAAAACTGGCTCCAAAAAGGCAAGGTAATTAAGTGCTACTTGAGGGGGAAACATGATGACACTCCTGGTAACAGAAAGCCTAAGTATAGACAAAATCTTATTTCAGATGAGTATAAATTTTAGGCTGGCCCGACTACAGGAAAGTAGGTGGGAAATTCACTGAACAGTGCTTCCTTTACCCAGTAGGCCAGGCTGATGAAGGAAAATATTAATAACAACAACAATAACAACTTATCCCATTGGCTCAGTTATCAACAGATCCCTTACTCCTTATCAAGCTTTTCAAAACCCTTCATAAAAAGACCATCAAGGGTCATTAACCCCATTTATAGATGAAGGACCAACGGTGCTGACAACTGGAGCCATGTGCCCAGCAGTAATTGCTAATTGAGTCCAGGCAGTTGCTAAGCCACAGGCCAGGAGGGAATTTGGGCAAAGTCTGGGTTTTTTTTGCCCCAGATTACTAAAAATTTCCCTGCAAACTTTAAAACCTGTCCATCTACAGCTCCCTGCTCTCCACGGCCATGTCGTCCTGTGCTGCAGCTTACAGCCACATGTCACCAAGTGTGACTTCCCCTGCCAGAATTAGGGTGGCTTCTTCATGCACGGTGCTGTCCTGTGGATGAGTGGGAGACACTGCTGGAAATAGGGCAGGTAGAGCAGGATAGGAAGCTGGGCTGAGCTCACCTTGACGCCCTCAGCTCCAGGAGCTCCGATGCGTCCTGGGAGACCTCGCAAGCCCTGAGGACAAAGCAGATCATGGGCATTGGTGGTAGATCAAGGAGAGGGCTGGAGGGAACAACGCTGTGTGTGCACAGGGCTAGCAATGATGATTTATTGCTATGAGATCTTCCCTTGCCTGCAGCACCTTTCTCTATCAGCCCCACTACAGCCTGGAGCTTGAGCTCTGTTCTCTCCTTGTCCCAACCTTTATTTCACAGAAACAGAGTGGTTGAGTGGTTGGAAGTGAGCTCATCTTGTCCAACTCCCCGGCTCAAGCAGGGCCACCTAAAGCTGCTTGACCAGGACCATGACCAGAGAGCTTGAGAATATCTCCAAGGATGGAGATTTCACAGGATCTCACTCATTTCCTACCTTCGCTCCTTTCTGCCCAATGTCGCCGGTGGTCCCAGGATCACCTTTCTCTCCCTACATAAAAAAAATAGACAAAATTATCATACACAGCCTGAAAGGTTAAGTATACAGCCCTGGTGATAGCATCACCTTGCATTCGTATTTTGCTTTTAACCAGCAGGGTGTCCTTAAAAATTTGCAGATCATGGTCCCCTTACTGGTAGATATGAAGCCAACTCTGGACTGGGACAGGGAATGACCTTGCAGAAGGTGAGTGACTGTGAGAAGGCTGCTAGTCTGGATCCTTCAAACACTCCCTGAATGATCTGGAGGATATTCATACATTTCAGTGAGGACACCCTTTACTGCTCCTTCCCAAAATCCTTCACAATTTTGGGGTTTTTTTTTCCCCCTTTCTCATGGGAAAACAAAAAGAAGGAAAACCACCAGGAGATTTCAGCTTGTTTCCAGAAGGTAAAGTGAAGTCATGTTCCCACTCAGCACCACTTGAGGTGGTGGTTTTCAGTAATTAGGGGCCAAAGTCCCATCCATGTGCAGGCACCTATTCTGTGGAAAGGAAGGGATCCCATTGGGACAGAGAGCCAGTTCATCCCAGGAAAGTGGGCTCCACCAGGGCTTTAGCAAATGATTGCTTTGCTTCCTTCTGTCTCCATCAGGCAGGCCAGCACTGAGCAGAACTGGCCTTGGTACATGAAGGAACATGAAATCTGGGCCTTGGTAAGTAATAAAGGAAAGTAGATGCTGAAAAGCATGGGAAAACTTAAAATTCTATTGCTAGAGACATGAACAGATTCTCTGCTGGCATCCAGAGACTGACACCTCCTAAAAATTGGGCCAGGATGTGCATTAGAGACTTCTTCAGGAAATTTAGGGAGTGATTTCATCTCTCTTTTGGAAAAACACACCCTGAGCAAGCACCCAACTCCAGTAATGGGGCACATAGGGTGCGGGAGCAGAAGTGAACTCAGGGTGAAGAAAGACACAGAGCCTCTTCCTTACCCACAAATGAACCATGTCCTTTCTTGTTACTCACTGGCTGACCCTTCTGCCCCTGAAGACCTCTGTCACCCTTGGCTCCCTTGTTTCCGTTCTTCCCATTGAGACCTGCTGCACCCTGCCAGAAAGAGGAGAAAAATTCATTTCTGCATCAGCTCTTGCAGGGAGGTGGCTGAGGACAATCATCAGGATGGAAACTCAATAGTAAGAGCTTGGCTTGCATGTTCCCATGGTCAGAAAGCTACCCTGGTACTAGCACCGAGACCTGAGGCTGGGATTTAGCACCCATTCCTCATGGGCTTGCAAGCCACTAGCAAATGCAACCTGTGAGTTGATTAATTTATAATTACAGCTCAGGAAATAGAGGCACATGGCAGCTAAAGGGTGGTCGTGAGTGAAGAACATTGAGGTGGTGATGACAGCGGTTGAAAATAGGAGCAAGAGCATTAACCAGGCAACATCACAGTGTGAGTGACTGGAAGTTATATCCACCAGGGATGCACACAACTGTCTGTGGAGTTGAGAGGCAAAAGAGAGATCCTCATCCGAGGATCCAATGTTCTCAGCTTGTGGAGCCACTTTGCAGCTCAGCTCAGCATGAGATATCGGAGCCACCTCCACCATCCTCTTTGCATGGGGGTCTCCCACTGTTTTGGTAGCAAGCTAAAAGCTAGTGGAAATGTCTTTTTATTCTTCCTTTCTTTTTCTTTTCAAGGCTGCCACAGTCTACTCATCCATTCTGGCCAATTTCAATGGCAGTTTTCAGAATCTGGATGCAAGATTAATTTGGTTTTGTCACCACTTGAGACACTGATTGGACAGGGCTCAGCTCCCCCAGAGGAGAATGAATTGGCTGTTTAAGCAGATCAGGAAATGAACAAGTGGCATTCTTTGCTTGGAACTAATTTGCAATAGGTCGTTGAAAGGCAACACATTTATAAATAAAAAATTAATAAAAAATCAGCCAGCAGATTTGTATGCCGAGCAGACTTATCACCTCTCCTTCTCTGGAGACATTCAAAACCTGCCTGGATGCATTCCTGTGTGACCTGGTCTAGGTGATCCTGCTCTGACAGGGAGGTTGGACTGGATGAGCTTTCAAGGTCCCTTCCAACTCCTCATATTCTGCGATTCTGTGATTCTCTCCAATTACTCCTCCTCTCAGCAACAGACAGACACTTGAAAAACAGTCACACTGACAAGCAAGCATCCTGGAGGCATATGGGTGGGACGGTGCTGTCCCTGATGGTGGGTCAGACTGCAAGGACAGACCTATTACATTTTAAGTCCCAGATATAAAAATGCAGCTCCTCCTCTGGTTAACACGTTGCTTCTTCAAACCCCTCCCCAAGCCTCAACATATTTGACATTTCAACATAAGAGCCAACCAGGCACTCCTCCATGGCTCTACTGGTCATGTACGGGTCAAGTAAAGTCCGTGTTCTTCAAGCTCTGCCTACACCACCAGGCAAAAACATCTCATGCAAGCGTTTTATGACATGATCAATATAGATTTCCATCTGAGGAAGTAAATGGACCATAAAACCCGCAGCTACCTAGAGTTTCTCTGTTTGCTAGGACAGATTGCTTACTTGGAGGGTAATAAACCCTTTGGTTTGATGGCTAACTCTCACAAGCCCAGGATACCTTCAAGTGTTTGAACATTTCTGAGATGACTTTGAACTGGGTACAGATCCATCTGGCCAGGAATTTACACACCTGTATCCAAGAGGGTAGGGTGAAAAGGTTATTCTTGAGCATCACCTGATCCTGAAGGAACCTGCCACTGGTTTCCCAATTTGCTTTAATATTCCTCTCAGCACCCAATTTTAGCTGCCCCTAATAGCTTCTGTGTCAAAGAAAGAGCTTTCTGTGCTTCCTTCACTCGTTCATGCTCAGCTCTCATCTTTTCTGTCCACCTTAGACCATGAGATGCTGCTCTTGATCTGAAAGGAGCCCAGATGGCTTCAGGAAGAGTTAAGGTCATAACATGTGCTGGTAGCGGGCAGCTGGGTCTCAGCCATGCCTACCCAGGTCAGTTTTTGATCTGGGTTTTACCTCTCCATAGGTGGAATCCTACTCATCATGGGCTGAAAAGACTTTGCCATATGGACCAGAAGGTTTATAATAAGGCTTGGACATGACAGCAGGTCTGTCCCTGCTTCAGCTGGGTGAGGGAAAGCAGGTCAGAGCTTTTCAAGACCACCTGCACCTGGGACAAGGAAGAAATGGAAAGGGAGAAAAAAAAAACAGGAGAGGAAGAGGAAAATGTTTGAACACTACGTAAAGGAAAGAAGCTGAATACCACCTGCACCTGGGACAAGGAAGAAATGGAAGGGGAGAAAAAAAAAAAACAGAAGAGGAAGAGGAAAATGTTTGAGCACTACATAAAGGAAAATAAGCTGAATGGAAATTTGTTCCCTCAGATTTACATTCCATGTTCTGCCAGGCAAATAAAGGCAGGACAATAAAAGCTAGTAAAATGGCAGTTTAAAGGCAATTACTGGCAGTGTACTGGAAATGGCTCTTGCTATTTGGTTCTGTTATTGAAGTGTTGCAGGAACAGGCTGCATTTAACTACAAAGACACCAGGTACCACGAAAGCACAGCAACACAGAGGCTTAGTCATAAGTCCTGCGTGCTGGCTGTGACGCAAAGACGTCTTTGAGCAGCCAAAAAACTCTGCTTGCAGGCACAAATTCCCGCAGAGCTTTGGGCTGGAGCCAGAAAGGAGCCTGTCTTGTCTCCAGGCTCATTGTTTCAATTCAGATGAATGAGGAATGGGGAATTAGCTAAGTATTAGGGAAGTATGAGCCTCATCAGCAGAAACATTGCCCCAACAGTGCGCTCCAAAAGGATCAATCTTTTTGAAGACACACATTGAAGGGCTAATGCATTTCCAATCCATGGTGTAGGCTGCAACCTCTGCTAAAAGGTTTCTCACTTCTTGGGCTTCAGTGCTCAATATTTGATGGGATGATCCATATGAAGTAGCTGGGAGTCTTAACCTCAGCATTTAATCTATGCATTTATCCCTTCCCTGCTGTGTCTTTTGTCTAGACTGTCCTGCCTACAATTATTTGCTGCAAATCTGAGCATCCTCATTGGTGTGGGAGCTGCCACTTGTCCTCACAGCCATAATGAGCATTCGTTCTCAGACACTACATCTCAGAGATGGGTCAGCTTGATACCCTGTGCAAAGGCTCCAAGGAATCCTGGGCAGATATTTCCACTGGTGGCCAGACGTTTTGGCTGACTAACTTCTCTTTGACCAACCTGGACTCATCAGAAGTGCTCAGGACACATCAAGACACCCTCCCAAGGCAAGAACTTCTTAGGAGATGGCTTTTTCCACTCTGAGGCACCTCTTGTCAAGCCCAGCTCTGACCTCCACACCCCACCTTTCCTCTCCTCTGGCTTGAAATGGCCCACTGCTCAGCAGGCAGGAGAACTGGGATGCCATATGGGTTCATCTGAGTGCCCGTGCAGCCAATAAAGGGAGGTACAGCTTTCTTGTCAGTATCTCTTCAGAGTTGTCTACCCACCACTTTTACCTATATCAAGAGCTCTTCTGCTCTTAATATCTATGCTAAGGTCAAATTCCTGCTTATAACCATTATCATACCTACCGTACTCTTGATTAACTTTCCTAAACTGGCTGTATTTAGCATCTGTTTGTCCCAGTGTTAACCAGAATCCCCTGATTTGCTCTTGCTTCATCTTCAGGTGTACAACTTTCTCATCTTGTGAACTCCATTGCTCTGAATGATCAGCATGGACCGAAAAATCCTTGATTTCTGCCATTCTTCCCCCTACTCACATGCTGGTGGCTCTGCTCCAATGTGGGCTTTGGCAGATGTGCTCTGGCAAGTGTTAAAGGATGAAGCACATCAGAAATGGTTCTGAGAGCCAAAGCAGAAGGTCCAGGGAGCTGACGGGTCTCTCACCCTCCAGGTAAGTTGAAGCAGGACACCTTGGGAATAAGCACATGGCTGTGTGGATGGTGTTACTACACAGACCCTGGTTTCCTCAGTTATAGGGCAAGGATCCACAGGCTGCTGGCCAAATATAAAGCCCAGCTCACAAGAGGAGGTTAATAACATCTCTGAGCCCCAACTTGTGCACTTACGGAAGAGGACTGCAAACCAGGATGGAGAGGGCTAAGGAACACTGGTTACTGTAGACCCTGGAAACCCAAAATAGGGAGTAATGGCAAAAGAGAGGGCGAGGGGTAATCGTAATAGAGTTTTAGGGAGAAAAATGGGTTAATCTGCCCATATATTACTGCACAAAGAATGAGGAATAAAGAAGAGGAGCTGAAAGCCTTAATACATATCAAGATGATGACTTAATAGGCATAACACAGACTGCAATATTAACATAAAAGGGTGAAGTGTGACAGGAATATCAATGTCAAAGAGTGCAGTGCTTTTAGAAAAGAGGAAAAAGGAGGATGAGGTGTCTTGAATGTCAAGAATGCACTCATTTGCCTTGAGGTCCAGTTGTAAAGTCAACTAGATCTATTGAAATTCTCCAGGCAACGATTACATGGAGAAGACACAAATGCGCTTGGCTGGGAACTCCTACAAATTACCAAATCAAAAGAGTAAATGGATGAGACTTTACAAGCTGGTTAA
>NW_010160390.1:11247-17101 GCF_000695765.1 Mesitornis unicolor | reverse complement strand
TACAGCAGGAGAAAAAGGGACCAGCAAATTTTTTTTTGCAATGATTTGGTGGCAATTTGTGGATATGAAAGATGCAATTAGAGGGAGCTGAAGGAAAATGAGAACTGCTAGCCATTACCTTTGATACTTTGCACAGGACAGATCTGGTACAGGCTGACTGGACCAAGTAGTGTCTGTGTTCAAGAAAAGGGGAGAAGAGGACTTGGGGAATGACACGTGAGACAGCCTAGCCTGACTCTCCAGAATAACTTGGGGAAAAAATAACCAAAGTATCTGTGAGCACTTAGAAGGTAAAGTGAGATCTGGGCTCGTGGAGAACCAGTCACAGCAGGATGTTTTGTCCTCACATGGGTGTCTGAAATAGCCGGCGTGAATCATGCTCTAAGAGTACCCTAAAGCTGTAATAAAACAAGCCTGAGTATGGCTCGCTGTGGAAAGTGGACATGGCAGATATCTAACCTGAGGTCAGATGAATTTCATCCAGGATGTTGTATATCATGGCTCTTCCAACAAGGCCCCAGCTCTGATCTGACTTTCGCAATTTTAGAAAATTAATGAAGGACCAAAACCAAGCTCTATTATCTCAGTCTAGCTCCAAGCACAACACAGATAGCATTAACTTGTACCAGCAGAATGCCTAAATATTTCCAAAAGAAAAATTACTTAGTTTTCCACAAATATTGATTGATGAGATACCACTTTCTGACAGTCAACTGTATTATGTGCTGATCCCTGAGGGTGGTAGTAGAAAACAACACATCATCCAACCATGACTGGATGGTTGCTGGCCAGTCCAGCTGTGCTCCCTTTGCACTCAGCAGCCTCCACAAGTGTCTTTACTCCTGTACTACTACAGGTTGTCACCTATGGATTCAGGTGCTCACTACAAAGCAATTTCAAAAATGCACTCGATCCAATGCCCGTGTGTGGTGATCCCAGATGCTCAGGTCTTGCAGCCTCATCGCTTTGGCAAAGTGCTCAGAAGGTTGTTTACAATTAGGCAGGGGTTGAAATACTTAATTGAATGAGGGCTTTTTTTCTCAGTGAGCAATCACCAGTATGGATTATGAGCCTGTAAATAGTTACACAGCTATGACGAGTAATCAGTGGGCAGCACTGAATGACTGTGGAGCCTTCACAGCAACAGAGAGTTGCTGAGAATTGCCTGTTCACACACAGAGAGGCATAACTGGGGAAAAGGTTAAGAAAATATTGATATTATTGCAATAAAACTGTTGAACACACTTTTATTTCCATGATCTGAGAAAAAATCCCAGTCACCTTTTGGTGCTCCCTCCTCTCCTATTCCTTCCTTTCCTTTCTAGTCATTTAAAAGACGAGTAGACGTCGTGCTTAGGGACATGGTCTAGTAGTAGACTTAGGGCTGGTTCAATGGTTAGACTTGATCTTAAAGGTCTTTTCCAACCGAAACCATTCTATGGTTCCCAGATGAAAAGAAATCAGCAGGGAATTTTTCACTTGGAGACCATTTTTTAACTTGGAGATTTCTTCCGGGTGAAACGGTGACATTCAAAGGTGTGTAATCACTTTTGCAAAGCATTGCAGTGAAACCTAAATGGCTTTTTCTTTTTTTCTTTCTTTTCTTTAATTTCTGATTGCAGTTTGCCAGAAGATAAGGTGAATTCAGAGATTATCCAGGTCCTCTAGCATAACTCCTTTCCCTCTGGCCAGCAACATGCACACACTGAGCACTGAGAATAACCATTGATAGTCCAGCCTCTCAAGAATATATACATTTCTCATGGGCTATACAACCTGTAGTCACAATTCTTAAGCCATTTGAACATGAAGCATCATCTGTTCGTGTCTGGCAATGCCCCCTAATACACTAAAGGCATTAAAAAGTAATAATTAAATGCATATTTCATGTGTTCCTTGATGCAAAATGCAACATCCTATTAAAACGCACCTCTGGCTGTGCTCCCCCCTGCCCACGGCTGGTTTTCCTGCAAAGCCTCTTTGAACATGGGCTTTGTGGAGCAGCACCAAGCCAGCATCGCCTCATTCCACCCTGTGATCCACACCCTGTGGGGAGAGGACCAGCAGTGCAAGTCCGGCTCCACAACCAAGGTGCTCAAAGGCAGAGAAACACGCTCCAACTCACGGCAAAGCCCGGCAAGCCTGGTTCTCCTGGCTCCCCCTGCAAGGAAAGCAGTGATGAGTTACCATGGGGAAGAGCTGCGTTTCCTCTGGAAATGGGGATTGCTGTAGGAGATATCTGCAGCTGTGGAAGAGGAGAGAAGGGGGCTTTTGAGGACCCATCTGCAGCAGCAGCTGAAAGGGCAGGTAGGATCCCCCAAATATCTCAGCTGAGCAACTGAATGGAGCCGTACATCTCCATTGACTATAACTGGAGCTTAGACAGCAATTCACACCTCCCTCCTGAATAATGACATTTCAGCAAGACATTCTTGACCATTTTAGCCCAGGAAAGATGCCAGAGCACTCTGCTGCTTTACAAAGTGGGAGAAATCTTTAGGGCTCCTCTGGAAAAGCGCAGCTGCTTCTGCTTTCTGGTAATCCCATAACATTTCAATTAGCAATTTTGGAGAGAGAATGTGGAATTATATTCTGTGAGAAAACTGGGATGGGATTTTACACATCAGTTCTTGCAAGGGATGCCTTAACATAGGTATTTACTGTACTCACCTTCTGTCCCACCAGTCCTCTTGTTCCAAAAAGCCCCATCAATCCCTTAGAGCCAGCTTCACCTTTGACTCCCTAAAATTTTAAAATCCCTGTCAAACACAGGGTACTACTGCTCTTGAAGTGCTCCCCACGCCCTGAGAGAGGCCAGTAGAAGAACCCGTGGAGACAGTAGAGAGGATGATGAAAAGCACTGTTTCTATAGCAGATTTCAGCTCCAAGAAGCCCAAAGGTCTGTATGGCAGCCAATGGTAGGGAAGAAAGCCACCAACTGCAGAACAGCTTGGTCGAAACCTCAGTGAACTGTCCTGTGAAAGATTTGGTGGCCAGTGATGGGGGTTGAAGGAAAAACAAGCAGAGAAGAGTCTCAAAGCCTCTGGATGAGCTGCCTCCTTGCAAACACTCCAGTACAAGACCCTGCTGGACTTACTGGTGGTGAAGATTTTAACCTAGGCCTCCATCCAAAGTCACTCAGATCTTTGGCCAAGAGGTGTTCTAGTTTTCAGAGATGTTTATGCACTATTTTTTTATTAGAAAGTAAACTGACAGATATCATATATGGGCTTTCATCTGACTTGACTCAAAAAAACAGGTATCATGCATGGAAGCATCTCCATAGGTTTCCTTTACAGTTGCTGGGGACCCAATCAGTGCAATCAGTTGTGGTAAGGACATGATTTGCCTCTTCACAAGGGAGGTGCTGACACTGAGTCATGCAATTCCCACCCTGAACTACACTGATTATACAGGCGCCTATAGAAAAATAACAGGAGCTGGATGTCTATCTCAGACAAGGATGCTGCTGTTGTAGACACATTTATTCAGCAGTTCCTGTCCTGGGTCAGACTTCTGGAGCAAAAAACATTAACATAAGATGAAAATAGGTATGATTAGTACATGGAGATGTAATCTGTGACATGGTCTGAGAGTGGGAGAGTTATGTGAATCCTCCCAGTGGAGCAGTGAAGGGTTGAGACCTGAGACCTCTGCAGGGTGCTCTCAAAGAGCAAAGGCAGATAAAGGAGCAGGCGACTCGCTCTGCCACCACCCAGGGGACAGCCCTGCATGAAGAACAGGAACAGAGGAGCCAACCAAGTCTTAACGAAAATGTCACAAGGATTGCAAGGTTTGAAGTAGCATGGGCAGCTCTTGGAGGGAGATGCGGAACTCTTTCAGTGCTGCAGTAATCAAATGGTTGCTTTTCCCAAAGTGATCCTGTTCTGCAGACACCAATTTTACCTGGTTCCACAACTACAGACATGGCATTTGGATATCTGTCACATTCCCAAGCCCCAGCTCAGTATCCTCCTCTCCCTTTCTGTGATAAGAGCCGAGCGAGTGTGTCCTTGCACTGTGTTTTCACGCGAGAAGGGAGGATGCAGAGATACCAGTCCCTTCCTCTCACAACCAGTGACCTTTTGCTGTCTCTCTCAGCTGCATCAGGAGGTTCATACCTTTTCTCCTACAGGGCCATCCTCTCCCTTCTCGCCTTTGTCTCCATCAAAACCTGGCAGGCCCTGTTCACCCTGAAAGGTAAGGCAGGAATTAGTGGATTGTGCCTCCCTCCTGGAAGGACCCAGCTCTCAGCCACTGGCTCTGGACCAAGATGGTTATCCCAAGCTGTGCCCACTGCTGATACCACCAACAGTGGGGAAGGAATGACTTAAAAAAGGTAAAACTTACAAGATCTCCTTTACTGCCTTTATAGCCCTGGGGTCCAAAAACAGTCACGGTCTCACCCTAGAGAAAGGAAACAGAGAGATGGAGACACCCAGTGACACATGAACTCATGAATCCCACTGGACGGAAACACATTTGCTATGATGGGCAAAATGGTTATTCACACATCTGTGATGAAAGTAAGCATTTCCCAAACTGTGGTCTATATTCTGGGGAAGGCACACATGCTCCACAGCACAACAATAATTATTAAGGTTAGTCTGTCCTTAACTAAAAGCCGGATGATAAACATGGACAGAAAACCCCAAGAAGTCCTGAGATTTGACAGTGACCTCTTGCTCCATTGGTATTGCCACAGTCTAGATGTCATGGCTGGAAATGGAGCTGTGCACAGCATGACGCTGAGGTTCAATTCCTCATCTGAGGCTTGTCAGTGGTGGGACAGGTTCATATCTGACACGGTGGCTTGATTCCTTGATCCTTGCACGTCGCTCAGGATGTCAATGTTTGCATTTCTTCCCAGGTGTAAGAGCTGGCCATAGGCAGGATGAATGGGTCTATTCATGGTGTCCTGATTTATGGACATAGAGTTGGAGCTAAAGAAGGAGAATGACATTTAGGGTAACCCTCAGAGGTAGTTTTTGGAGGGTCAGACCCTCAAACTGTCATCCCAGTCACTCCAGGCATTGAGTAATCCCATGGACACATCTATGCCAGGTCTATTTATCAGCTCAGCAGCTGAGGAGGGACATTTTGCTCTTCAGAGAGTGAAGAAGCTGTAACAAAGCTATTCCCACGCAAGAAATGGCTCTGCTGTGGCAAAGTGATGGTTGAGTCTCCAAAGTAGTGATGCTGTCCACAGTTTGGAGGAAGAAGGGCTGAAGTCACCTTCTGATGGGCAGTTGTAGCCCACTTGAAAAGGACTCCCTTTACAGCAGCTCCCTTCAGTTCAGGGAGACTGTGCCTTGCTGCTGCAGTCTTAACAACCACACACTAATCAATATTCACCAGACTTTGGCAATCTTTTGCAGTTTATCCAACCATCACCATAGGACCACGATCAAATTCTGGCTTAATAAACCCCTCCTGCTTCCCTATTCTGGAGGGTCTTTAAAGGAGACAGGGTGGGGCTCAATCAATTTTGGGGACAAAAGGGAGAATAAAGATCCTGTAGTTTGATCCAGTTCATAGCACAGGGCCTGGGATTCATGCAGTTACTCCTGTATTGATCAAGGGGGAGTTAGAAGGAAAATTAAGCTGCAATCATGTGGAACAAACCCAAGCCAATTATCCCCCCTCTCCTGTTTTATCTCGCACTCCACCTTATATTTTATTAAGGTATTCCTTGGAAAATGCATTACACATTCCTTCAGCTTCAAAAGTGTTTTGAGGCCTCTTCAAGATGCAAATTAAGAATGGATTCATCCCTGGAGCGAGTCCCCTTCGAAAGTAGCTTTCTCAAAGACAAATCGGCCTTAATCATTTAATACTGCATGACTCAAAGGCA
>NW_010160390.1:7305-11216 GCF_000695765.1 Mesitornis unicolor | reverse complement strand
TCGTGTAGGTTTTCTAAAACTCATTTTCTAACAAGCTATTTCAGCCAGGAAGGAAGTTAACAAAACACTGGGCAGAAGTTCAGCATTTTTTGTCCATTTTCCAGAAGCGCTCGGGGAGTTATTTTCGCATTACCTGCTATGAGCCAGCTCAGATTTTTTAAGATTGCGATATGCTTTGCGGTGAGCTGGTTATACCAAAGTCAGTGGAAATTTTCTTTCTCCCTTAATTCATAGAAGGTATTTTTTTTTTGTCTTTAGTTGCTGAAGTGATTTTTTTTGGTTGTTGTTTTGTAAGATCCTGCCAAAACTACCATGCAAGCTGAACCCGGAGTGCTGTGCCCCGTCCAAGGATGGCATCGATGAAGTAGATTGAACCCAGTGGAGACCCCTGAGAAGGAGGGGTGCACCTACGTGTTGTCTTCCACCACTTTAATGGGTGTACAATGTAAAGAGGTTGGATCCAGGCTCTCCTTGGAGGTCTTGATCAAGGCACGTGGATTGCGCTGCACACACCACCGTGGATCAAAAGTAGGATTTAAAGTCTTCTTCAATAAAAGGCATTTGCACTCCATCATCTGGGACCACTCCAGATGCTCACCCACATGTAATGATATGAAACCTATAAAATCACTAAGACCCCAGATATCTGAAAACACATATAAATATTTTCTACCATTTACGCCTCTACCTCATAAGATCACTGACTCATTTAAATAACTGTCCATCTGCTCACTGGTAGCTATAAAATCCTAAAAACCTTTTAGTACATCTGGCCTAGAAAGTCACGATCTGCAATGTCCTTACTTTTTCTCCCTTGGGTCCCAGAAGTCCCCGATCACCCTAAACACAGGAAAGAAAAAAACAGACAGTGAGTTATTCCCTTTTTACTCACTTTTCTTGTGTTGCTTAGTCCCTATATTCCCACTCCAAGCCACTAAGATCTATCACAGCTGGAAGTTCGAGTTTCACTCTGTAAAATGTTTAGTTTACCACAAGAAATTGTGTACAACTAGAATTTACGGTGTTGACAAAAAAAGTTAAGACCTAGAGGACTGAAGTAGTTTGCCTGACTCCGTGCTCAGCACTTCCACGATGTGGGGTTGGATTTTGACCTCCCAATGGGATGTAGCATCTCTGTGCTGCAGGGATGTGTCTACACTACATCTAGGGTGGGATGGCATCCTGTATAGTACAGGATTTTCTAAATTTCAACCTCAAATCTAGCATGCTGTACTGAGAGTTTATCAAACAGTAGCTGTTCCGGGAAGTTTTTTATAATGGGAATGGTACATGAGGCTGATGGGTAGGACTCGCACCTGATGGCATTTCCTAGCCTTCTCCAGGGCTTCAGACTGGTGTGGTGACAGCAGGAGAAGGGGAAGGCTGCAAGGACCAGGCTTTAAAACTGCACTTGAACTTCTGAGTGGCAGAGCTGCGTGTGGATTTCTTCCCTGGTGCCCCATTCCTTACATTTGGGGTGCAGTTCTCAGTACTGCATTTTCCAAGGGTTGCAAGTAGGATGTAGCAGAAGGAGACTGAGGGGACCCCTGCTCACTGATGTCAATGAGATGTATGTGTTGCCTGGTGGGCAGTCATCGTCCTGCTGATGCTGCAGGACATCTAGCCCTCTTCCTTCCGACCCTGCACATTTGGGGATCAACCACAGCACATCTTTCTGTAACTCCCAAACTCCCAAATTTCCCTCCAAAAAGACCTAGGCATGAATAAAGACACCATGCACCCTCATTTCAGCCCGGCCACTGCAGGAGGCTGCTAGTGCCACTTCACACTTCCACACAGTGATTGAGGTCCCATCCCAGTTCTCCCCCAGAAGATGCTGGGATTATCCCCACTGTTTTAGCAGGAGCATCAGCAGTGTGGGCTGCTGCAGAGAAAGGCTCCCTACAACGACTCCTTCCTCCACAGCACTGTGTAGACAAGATGACTGTTGCTTACTCTTTTGCCTTTCACACCCGGGAAGCCTTTCAGACCCTGCAAGAACATAAAACAACATGTGAAGATGAATACTAGCAGGGGGGAGGTGTTAGGAAAGAGCAGTCTTCACTCAAAGGCAGAGCTGCCTCCACAGATGGACTCCACCATGGAGAAGCTGCTGATAGGGCTGGCACAGGAGCCTCTACTCTCCTTTCCTTCCCCATAAGAGCAATTTGAGAAGTGAATCACACTGGTGCAAAGAGAAAACTTAGCCTTAAGCTTCTGCACACCATTGCGTCTTAGGCACAACTCAGGATCTCCTGGCAGATGTATAAATTTAGCCAACCTCTCCCATTTTGCAAGCCACGTACTGTGATTTTTGTACCCTTAACATTATCAAGAGGCAGCCTCCACCTCTCAGGGAGCATAGGGGAAGTGTTGCTCCCAGAGGGCTCTTCCTAGGTGGAGGTGATGGAGATCCCCAGATGGCCCCCAGGGCAAGTCAGAGCCCCTGGAAACAGCCAGGGTGGGTACCACACCTGGAGAGCTGAAAAATCATGGTGATCACCTCAGGTGCGATCCATTTACAGAACTGGAGACTTCCCATGAATATGCAGAGCTGGCAACTCATCACAAGGGTGGGCATGAATAGGATGGACAAGGAGGAAACAGAGCACAGATATTTCCTGAAGGGCACAAAACCTGAGCTTTGCCACCCCTCTGTGCCCTGTGCCCTGCTGCTGGGACGCATCACCTTGTAAGCCCTCGTCTAGTCTTGCTGAGAATCAGAACTTCAATGAGATCCCAGGGTGAAACCTGGTACTGCAACCACCCTTGGCCTTCTGAGGAACTTCATCAAGGCCCATCCTGCTTGTAATAACAGATTCATTCCATTAGAGATAACAGCCTCATAAATAAAGATGTGTTTGTCCAAATACTGGCTGTGATCTGCATCTCCTCTGACTCAGTCCCCTATCCGTGAAAAGGGAATTTACAGCAGAACAAGACCCTGAAATTCATGCAGGCAAGAAGACCTGACAGGGAAGAACAGAGAAGGAGTCATATTTCAGGAGGACTTCAAAAGCAGCCTGTAGATGAGTCAGTTGAATGGACAAGAGCATAAAGTAATTGTGCTCTGCATGACACCTTATGTCTCACAGCTGCCTGCAGGATTTGCACTCACTCATCCCACCACACCATCAGAATTCAGGTTCCCAAAGTTGCTGTTTCCCACTGAAAGCATCAACCCATTTTAATTTTTTCACTGCTCTCGGGGATTTTGCCAGCCCTGTTGTCCGTGCTGTAAAATCAACCCTCTGTGACATTTTAACACTCACCATCATGCCAGTGGGGCCCTGGACTCCCACGATGCCCTCATCACCCTGTTAGGATGGAGAAGGGTAGTGATGGCCATCAGTGAAGACAATCACAACACCCACACTCCCAACTCTGCAAACCATTCCACTGGGGACAACAGGAATTAAGCATGCAGGAGCCCAGATCCTTGAAGTTGTCCAACGTCTTCAACAGGATTAGGCGCCTTAATGCTCCTATGGACCTGGATCAAAGAGCCTAAAGATCTTGAGATCATCCATGTATCACCACAGGTAGACACTAGAGTGTTTAGAGAATAATGTTTTGGTCAGATTGAAGCTTCAAACTTCAGCTTCTCCTCAGTCCCTGAGAGCAACAGGTATTTGTGAGATGATCTGCACCTGATTTAGCATGACATAAATCCCTTCAGAAAGGTTTCTTTTCCTATCTGTTGGTACAGAGAGGTCCTGGTAGGACTAGCTCTGAAGAAGCCATCTGAGGCTGGTTCACCTCATGTGTTCCTGCCCAAGATGTTCTTACATCCAACAAAGACATGAGCAACAAGACACAGCAGTCTGAGATGTTCCTGGGACAGAGAGATTTCTTCCCCCTGATTGGAGGGTTCAGTAGTTTTCCTACACATTCTCAACTCATTGGCGAAC
>NW_010160390.1:0-7274 GCF_000695765.1 Mesitornis unicolor | reverse complement strand
CAGGACTCGTCCCAGTAAATAAGGCAGCCAGGAATTCACCTGGAGTTCATACAATTGACTTTCAGAAGGAAGAGGCCACCAGTAAACTGCTTAACTGATGCCTTTGGAGGCCAAAGTGAGGCTTACCTTCGTGTCCAGCTGTGGTTTCTAGATGCTTCTGAGCCTCTCTTTAAGTATGCTATTGGATCTTTGTAAACCTTGTTAGCAGTGATAACTGTGCTGGTGGGTCTATAAGTCCTTCTATGAGCTCCCTAGGTAGATCCTACAAGACTTACATGTCTTTAAGATGCCTAGACTTAAGCATTGACCTGTGAGGCCAAATTTAGATCTCTCATATGAAGCCAGTGCAATCTGAGATTCTGTGATTCACTTCGGATTTATGCTGGAGTCAGAAGAGCAGAAACATTATTTCATCATTTCCTTCAAATAATGAAGCTCGAGCGAGGTTTACCCCAGACCTTTCACAGCTGTTGACATTCTCATTAAGTGTTTTGTCTCAGGGGCCTCATTGAGCTGTTCTGCTGGCAGATGGGGAGTTTGTCTAAATGGATTGCAGCATAAAATCAGTTTATTTGTGGAACAGCCACAGAAGCAGTAAATTGATACATGGCCTCTGATTACGACTCAAGAGGGTCTCCCTGGGGTCTTTGCCAGAAGGAGACCAGAACTTCTCAGCAGCGTGAGGAAAAGTGAATGTTGCTGCCCCATGGATGACGAGGGCTGGTTTCCCTCTGCCAGGGCAACAGGAGGGTAGAGGGGAACATGGATAAAAAGTCTGGAGGTAGATTTATGAAGGAATGAACTTGCAGGTAGCATCCCCACAGCATAGAAAACCAAGGTGGTTCCTCATTGAGCTGCTAGGATTAAAACATGCAGATGTAGGGGTGTAGATATTGCCTTTCAAGGCCAGGTTGGATGGGGCTTTGAGCAACCTGGTCTGGTGGGAGGTGTCCCTGCCCAGGGCAGGAGTTGGACTGGATGACCCTTAAGGTCCCTTCTAACCCAGACCATTCTGTGATTCTATGAATCAATGGTCCCATCTAGTCAGCAAAAGTACAAATAACAGTCAATGGGGCAGGTTTCACTTGGCCACGCAGTTGACCAGTGCTATCTGGAATGCTTGAGGGTGTTTAATTACAAAGGGGATGTTAATTGTGACCTGTGAACAGATTCTGGTCAGTGCCAGCTCCAGCTGGGCATAGCACTCCCATCATCTCCAAATCTGGTTGGTGAAAAATTAAGGTGGGCTCTGAAATCAGCCCTGTAGGTATCTTCTAAGATGGGTGAGTGGGAAGTGATGGTATAAAGCTGCCTCCAAAAGAGGGTAGGCTGCAAGAAGGAACATTTATGGAGGGACCTACCTGAGGGCCAGGCAGTCCACGGGGACCTCTTGGGCCAGCTGCTCCAACACCGATTTCTCCCTGAGAAACAGAGAATCCCAGAGGTATCACTCAGAGCATGGACTCCATATGGCATCATAGCTGACTGAGCATGATTTAAGTCATAGAAAGAGCCAGGAGACTCATTTCCATTGACTTTCTGCTGCTCTTGCTGGAGGATGCTCCAGCAACCATGGGGAAGAAGGGCGTGAGGGTGAAAGAGAGATGAAGTGGCTGGATAGGATCAGAGATAAGGAGCCAGGGGAGGGCAGTGGGCTGTCCCATTGCCACTTCAGGATCCCAGCTGCTTGGCACTGACCTTGTTGCCTTTGGGTCCAGGTACCCCAGGAATCCCCTGTAGGGCAAGGAAAACAAAATAGAAGGGAAGACTTTGACTTTGCTTTGCAAGTCCTTAAGGGTCTCCTGTCTCAGTGCTCCAAGGAGTGAAAGCACACACAGCCCAGGTACCAGACCCTTAAATTCTCTCCCCATCCATCCTTCTGCTGCTCAAAAGACACTGGGGTGATGTGCAAAAGTCACCTCTTTTCCTGGGGATCCTGATGGTCCTGCAGGCCCAGCAAATCCATTCCGTCCTCTCTTCCCACGCTCCCCCTTGAAAATAAAATCCTTTAAGGAGGAGAACACACTGATGGAAATGTTCTGCTTCCCCACATCCAGCCAGATAGTAGGAGCTGGTGCTCCCAGGTATTCCCTGCACTGGCTGCAAGCAGGAGGAGTAGCCATTGAGGTGTTTTTTATGTGGGTCTCTTGTCATTGAGGAGAAAGGACTCCAACCGCATTGAGACCCTGAGTTTAGGCACATTACTGTCACCCACCCCACCACCAGATAACCCTTTTTGTCCCTGCAGTGAGGCTTACCCATTTCTTCCTCTGCTCCCAGGCTATAATGACCCCAAAACCCCTTGCTCACATCCCCTGTGCTATCCTTACTGTTTTCCCCCCTGTCTTCTCATCAAATCACATCACTAAGTTTAAAAGGGTGTCAGTTTAAAAGAGTCCCCACCTTGCTTGGAGCTCTCCTGTCTGTTAATTTTTGACTTGAGGGACTTCCACCTGTACCAAACATTTTGGCATGTTTTTCCCCCACAGACGTCAGTTGGTCTAAGAAATTACAGTTGGACTCGATGATCTTAGAGGTCTCTTCCAACCTTAATGATTCTGTGAAACGCTGTTACTTCTCCTTTTGCAACTAGACTTTGTTCCTGCTTCTCTTCACTATAGGCTCAGACTCTGGGAACCTGAGTAGGCAGAGATTTGACCCACAGTGGACACCCAATGTAGGCAGTCTCAGTAGGACCATCATTGATCTCACCTTGAGGTGGCTATCACAACACATGAAGTCCCCTCACCGCACACCACCTACCTTCTGTCCTGGCATCCCAGGCAGACCTGGAGCCCCTCTGTCCCCCTGTGACCCAGGGGTGCCAGCGTTGCCACGAATGCCCTGGATGCCCTGAGCTCCTGGAGGTCCTGGGGCTCCTGGCTCACCCTGTTGAGTGAATCACAAGGAATTTGGATCTTAGGTGAGATTAACTGCCCTTCCCCACCCCAGAGGACCTGGAGAAAACCTGGGGTGTCTCCTTGAATTCACATGACCATTACACAAATTTAGGGCTACTCCTTCCAGCTCAGGTCCTAGGGCTGAAGAAAGGGCTGTATCATGGCTTGCTATATGGGGATCCGTTACCTGCAGACCCTCAGAGTTCTGAAGTGAATTCAATCCCTGCACACCTGCAGCATCCCAAGGTATCACAGAAGCACATCTCTGCTGAGACCACAAATCTCTGGATTTTTTTTTCACAGGCATATTTATCCTCTGGACCACATCTGCTCTGAAATGCCCCTTTGGAGGACACAGAACACTCCATCTGTCCCAGACATATGTGGTGGTGTCTCTGCTATCCCAGGCTGGGACTGGTTTTGGGTTTTATTGTTGCAGTCCCAGCCAGTTCTGTGCTCCACACCCAGTGGTGGAAAGATCAGCAAGGACTACAAAGAGCAAGACCCAGAAAAAAAAAGCACAAATGAGAGCCTATTCAGAAGAGAAGAAAGGCTTACCTTAAATCCAGGTGGCCCAGCCTGACCAGCAGGACCTCTGAACCCAATTCCTGGTTCTCCCTGTGAAAAGAAGATGGTCAGGAAAAATCAAGACTGCAGGCCCATCAAAATCAGAGCTTGCTTCATGCTGCTTCCTAGACACCCAGCTGAAGTCCCTCAGAGCTGATCTGACATTGAAGGTTTCCACAGAGCCCTCACTGACCATCACATATCTAGATGCTGGGAATTACAGAATCATAGAATGGTTTTGGTTGGAAAAGACCTTTAAGATCATCAAGTCCAACCATCGAACCAACTCTAAGGCTGCCACTAGACCATGGCCCTAAGCACGACACTTCCTTGGCTTTTAAACACCTCCAGGGATGGTGACTCAACCACTTCCCTGTGCAGCCCCTCCCAGTGTTTGACAACCCTTGCAGTAAAGAAATTCTTCCTAATATCCAACCTAAAATTCTTATGAACTGGAGAGACAAAGCTGCTGAGTTGCAGGAATATCATGGTGTTTGGTGAGACTCATATTTTCTGACATTACTCATTTATAATGTGGGTGTCCTGTCCATGTGAAGCCATCTGGAGTCCCCCCCTAGTGAACAGGGAGATGCTGGGTCCCCAGCGAGCAATCTGTGCTGGCTACATTGAGCCCATGTCTCAGGAGGTTACTTGGACACCTTCCTCTGAGATGAGGAGGTTGGGTATGGCAGAAGGAGAAAAGCCATGGAGGGAGAGCAGGACACAAGTTCTCACAGTGTAAGAAGAGACATCACAGACTGTGGTACCAACGCTGTCCTTTACCTTTTGACCACTTTCACCTCGATCTCCTTTGATGCCCTGTGAAATGAAGGAAGAGTTACCAAGCTTGTGGGAGACCTCACATGAAGTACAACCTCAGTGCAACCCTGAGCAAAAGCAAAGGTTTCCAGTTGTGCTCATAGCCTACAGCAGCACAGAGCAACCAGCCCCTCTGACTTCCACCTCTTTTCCCCAGAGGAGATGGGCAGTGGCTGCGTGACCGGGCAAGAGCCAAATGCCTCAACACAGAGCCACACTGCTCCCAGGAAGGAGATGGAGTACGGAGTTGACCCAGCAGATACTGGCTTTCCTATGGCAGTCTACAGTGCTAGATTTAGGCCACTTAGCTGGTAACGCTGTCGTGCTCCAGCTGCTGACCCCGACTCCAGAGCTCACCTTTTCTCCAGGTTCCCCCATCTCCCCAGGCTGCCCCTGCAAGACAAAAACCATTGACCTTGCAGACACCTTCCCTCTTTTCCTCCCTTCTCATGCCTGTGTCCCCAGGATGCTGCACCACACAGGTATTTAAACAGTAGCCCATGCAAAGTACCCCCTCCCTATTGGGCTATGCCTTTTAACAACAATCCCGCTTTGTCTGCCTTTCTCCTGAATATCTGGGTCCCACCACCCTGAATCTGCCATTTGGCTCCTATGAGCCGGAAAAGTTGATGAAATGGTGGTGTGCGTGGCTGAAGGTCTGCTTTGATGGCATCTGATGCCATGGTAAAATTGGGTTTGGATCTGGCCCTTCTTCCATCCCTGTCCTTGTGACAGAGCTGGCTTTACCCGGTTCATTTCACTGATCCAGCAGAAAATGAACATCAGGAAAACCCCCTGGATTTTCTGCATTCAACCCCAAAAACATGGCAGATGGACAGGGAAGGAGCAGAAGCATTCAGCCAGGTTTAGGGATAAAGGTGGGACTGTGGTAATTCCCAAAAGCCTTCCCTTGGTCTCAGAGGCTCAGGCCAGAAAAGCGCTATCTCTACCTTTTCTCCTTTGTCTCCACGGGCTCCTGGAGCTCCCATTTCTCCCTGAAAAACAACATGTAACCCCTTCAATTGCAAACATGCATTGCTACAGGGAATTCTTCCTACCCTTTTTGGACCAGGTGGGTGCTGCCCTCATTCCCGCATCAGCTTTTGGCAAACATCTGTGGGGGAAACCCTTGTTTCCACCACTTGCATTCCCAAACCAGATTGGGGATGTCCCTGACCCCATCCATCCCATCCTGTGCAGTGGAAATGCAGAGAGAAAAAACATATATTGCAGAGTATTAGCCATATATGAGTGGTAAACTGAGGGTCTCCCTGCCCCAGGCTACTGCAGATGTTAAAAGACGCATTTAAGGATGATGGGAGAAGGTCATGGAGGACAGATTAAGGATCCGCAAAACAAAACCTACATCTGGATTAGCTGTGAAAGGTTCAATCCAGGGATCTGTGCTCATTACCAAAGGTCAAAACTATTGATTACTACCCCTTGAACCAACTGGCCCAGCCAGTTTCCAACCATGATTCCTTAGCCTTTAAAGGAGACTGCCCTGGGAGACAGATCATTACCTTGGCTCCCTCCAGCAACATTTGGTATGTGCATTAAAAGGTGAGAAAGAAGCACTGACCTTTTGCCAATGGGAAGGTAAATCTGCTGGACCAGTTTCCTCTGGGAAAAAAATGCATGTATAGAGAAGGGCTGGGAGGTGGTGTTATGGGAGAAAGGACCGTCCACATCCTCACCACACGCAGCTGTGAGGAGCACAGCAAGAAAGCTGTACCTTAATTCTCCTTGAGCGATGAGGGCCTGGGTATGCCTTGAATTGAAAAAGAAAAGAGAAAAGTGAGAGAGCAGTTGGAGAATGATTTCACCCCTAAGCCATTGAAAAGTAATCTCTGAGCAACTGAAAGCATCTCATGGGGAAGCTGTGTGTGCCTGGGAATCAGGAGACCCCCATCAAAGTGCCCCTGGTTGGATATGGGGTGGCCTTCAGGCTCCTTCTGATCTACTTCAGCCCAGACAGGACATCTAGAACGTGTTGCATATGGGCTGCCAGAGTCTGCAAACTGAGAAATGCTTCGGTACCAGACAAGATGTGTTATCTCATGGCACGGATGAGCTCAGCTCAGTGCTGCTGCTTCTCCTGGGAACACCAGCTGAAGGTCACTCGCTGCTTTCAGAGAAATTAATTCAAAATTGGAGGAAATCTGTTGCTCAGAATTTTTCATTCTTAACTCCTAGAAACAGGTCTTTCTGTCTTAAATTTTGTAAAAATCAACTCTTTGCGCTTTCCGTTTCTGGGATATTGAGTTAAAGTTGGCAATGTAATTTGGGGACAGATTTTTTAATAGGACCTGCAGCAACAGGACAAGGGGTAATGGTTTTAAACTAAAAGAGGGGAGATTCATACTAGATACAAGGAAGAAATTTTTATGATAAGGGTAGTGAGACACTGGCACAGGTTGCCCAAAGAGGTGGTAGATGCCCCATCCCTGGAAACAGTCAAGGTCAGGTTTGATGAGGGACTGAGCAATCTGGTCTTGTTGAAGATGTCCCTGCTTATTGGATCGGATGACCTTGAAAGGTCCCTTCCAACCCAAACCATACCATGTTTCTATGATAATTGTGCAGGTGTGTCACGGAGGCGTGTGTTTATACACACACACATATATTTATGCATTTAAACACACATAAAAACATCATCTATACTCTCAGGGTACAACACACCCATTGCTTATGCTGCTTTCCCCATGAATCAGGTTATTATGTTCCCTCATATTGATTAAGTTTGATTTTCCCTATTTCTGTTTTCCAAGGATTGCGTTTCCCTTGCCAGATATAGAGAGAACAATCTGCTCCTGCCAAGAAAGACGGCTTCTATGGCAGCTGGTTCTTGCTTTATTTATTAATATTTATCACAAACCTTTTCCCCTCCTCTACATTCATTGTGACTTTGCACACGTGGCCCATTGGGGTTCCCCTTGTGTCCATGTGTTTGAATCACAGAATCACAGAATATTACAAGTTGGAAGG
>NW_010160389.1:0-6123 GCF_000695765.1 Mesitornis unicolor | reverse complement strand
TGTGGGTTGACCAGTGGCCCATGACATCAGACCGACTGCAAATAGTTCGTCAACTAGTAGAAGAACAGCTTAAGGCCGGACATATAAAACCTTCAGTTAGTCCATGGAACACCCCTATCTTTGTTATTCCAAAAAAGAGCGGGAAATGGAGGCTTCTGCATGATCTACAAAAAGTCAACGATCAAATGCAACCCATGGGAGCTCTACAGCCTGGTATGCCATCTCCTTGTATGCTGCCGGAAAAGTGGCACATATTGATCATTGACTTGAAGGATTGCTTTTTCACAATCCCGTTACATCCTCTAGACACAGAACATTTTGCCTTTTCGGTGCCGTCAACAAATAAAGCCAGCCCAGCAGAATGATATCAATGGGTTGTCTTACCACAAGGCATGAAAAACTCACCTACGTTGTGTCAACTTTACGTTGCTTGGGCCCTTCGGCCGATACGTCGTCAATGGCCGCACACCATTATCTATCATTATATGGATGACATTCTTTGTTGTCAGAAAGAGCCATTCTCTGAACAGTCTGTGGTACAACTACAGTAGGTGCTGGCTCAAAAAGGACTTGTTGTGGCTCCTGAAAAGATTCAACGTGCGTCCCCTTGGAAATACCTAGAGTGGACAATTTCCGATTCACAAATTCTACCGCAGAAAATAGACCTTAATACCCAGTTGACAAATGTAATGGATGTACAAACATTATTGGGAGATGTTCAGTGGGTTCGGAACTGTGTGGGTATCAACAACGAAGACATTGCACCCTTGACAACACTCCTGCGAGGCACAAATCCTGCAAAACAAGTGATGTTACAACAGGAGCACCACCAAGCACTACAACGCATCGTGAACAAGTTGCAATCAGTGTGGTCTTCACAACGCCTCGCCCACCTACCCGTATCCTTATTTGTATGCAATAATAGTGTGTCACCATTTGCTGTCATTTGTCAGTGGAAAAAGGAAAAGGGGGAAATTTCTTTTCCTCTTTCTGAACGACATGCCCCTGACAAATGTGGTGCAGGGATGAGTTTCAAATCTTAGAATGGGTATTTCTAAGTGTACAACCAAAAACCAGTGTTCAGACACGGACAGAGGCAATAGGGGAACTAATAAAAAGGGGAAGGGCACGAATTGTAGACATTGCTGGAGAAGAGCTGCAAGATATTAGTCTACCCATTAATGCTGTAGAACTGGAATGGTGGCTCCGTAATGCCACAGGAATACAGGAAGCGTTACTGGGACATGGGGGACAGATACATTCACAACAACCGAAGGGTAAAATATGGCAAATATTAAAGTGAAATCAGTGGTTAGAAAAACCAAAAGTATGTAAATGCCCAATCGAGAACGGTGTTACTGTTTTTACGGACGCAGGCAAGTGCCTGCGACGGGCAGCTTGTGTCTAGAAAAAGGGTAGTCAATGGGAGCAACATATTATACAGGGAGAACAACAGGATACTCTCCAAACTCTGCAGTTAACTGCCGTGATCTGGGCCTTGAGTAACTGGATAAATACGCCTTTAAATGTTGTGACTGACTCACTGTATATAGCAGGCGTAGTGTCAAGAATGGACGATGCCTTATTAAGGCAAACAGTAAATCCAAGACTTGGGCAATTATTCATCCACTTGCAATCTGTACTTCAGCAACGAACTGAGATTTGCTGTATATTACATATTCACAGTCACCAACTCAACATAGGGCTGGGGGAAGGCAATTATAGGGCAGACAGCTTAGTTAGCCCAGTGTTTCATTTGCCCCCTATGGATAAATTTCAACAGGCCAGGCAAAGCCACAAAAACTTTCACCAAAATGCAAAAGGGTTAAAGAGACAATTTGAGCTAACAGAAAGTCAGGCGAAAGGCATAGTACAGGCCTGTCCCCGCTGTGGAAATCACGGTCCGGGCATAGGCCTGGGGGTAAATCCGAAAGGCTTGAAAGCCTTGGAATTATGGCAAATGTATGTTACTCATATCGCTGAATTTGGTCGTTTGAAATATGTACATGTGACCATAGACACCTTTTCAAAAATGATTTGGGCAACCGCGTTGCCAGGGGAAAAAGTGTACCATGTATGTAAGCATTTACTTGCTTGCTTTGCGATATTGGGAGTCCCAGAACAGATTAAAACAGATAATGGGCCAGCCTATATGAGCAAAAACTTTAAGGCTTTCCTAACACAATGGGGAATCAGTCATAGTACAGGGATTCCACACTCTCCTACTGGTCAGGGGATGCTGGAACGCACCTATCAAGTTCTGAAAGATTGCCTAAATCGGCAGAAGGACAAGGAAAGGGAGGTGCAACAAAGGTTACACCATGTCCTCTTTACACTGAATTTTCTCTGTCTCGTGGGAGATGAGGAGGAACCACCAGTAGTAATACATCACCAAAATTTGAAGTTTAATTATAAGACAACTATTCCACATATGATGGTCCGCTATAGGGATCCAACAACAGGTATCTGGAGAGGACCTGTGCCTGTCATTTATAATGGCCGAGGATACATGTGTGTTTCCACAGATCACGGTCCGGTTTGGGTGCCTAGCAAGTATGTGAAGGCAAAGCTACAGACTAGTGACCAGAGGAACGACGAATGTAATGATTAAATGTCCTGAGGTTTTAAGGATGAGTATTGTATGACTTGAATGTGCACATTGTGATCCCTGGGTCTTATGTAAGTGTTGTACGTGTCAAAAGGAAAAGTGGAAACGAGCGGCCTTAGCCAAGCGCTGGTGTCAAGAGTGTTTAACACAACAGCTTGAGCTACCTAAAATCCTGCTCACTACTGGGTGAGAGACAGAAGGAAATAACAGATATTATAAACATCACAGTGAGTGGATTCGCGTGGTGTACGATCAGTCAAAAAGGCCACTCGTGTCCCAAACGGAATGCAGTTAAAAAAAAACCAAAACAAAAACAAAAACTTTGTCCCAGTTATTTGGGCAGTATCTAAAGAAAATCGGGTAGTTACAAAGCGAAGGTGTGAACAGCGTTTTCGTTGGAAATGGGAACAAAAGAAATGGAAAAGGTAATACTCTTAGTGTTGGGAGGGCTCTTTGCCACTGTTTTAGCTCTGCACACCATCGAACCTCGACAAAACTTGTGGGTAACCTGGGCAAATAAAACGGGCCAACAATCCTTTTGTCTGGCGCTTGCATCCGCCACAGAACCCTTTCACACCTGTTTAATAGGTGTACCTGGTTTTAGTGACCGTGAATTTGAAAAATTCTCCACAACAAATTGTTCGGACAAGAGCATAGTAAGCAATTGTAGTGCTAAATTAATTACGCACCTAAATACTACCCTGCCCTAGGATCCACAGGAGTTGAATTTGCTCGGATCGATAAGAATTGGCAATGAGTAAAATTGGACCCAAACCTGTACATTCTTTGGGGGACCACCCTTTACAGGTACAAATTACTATAGAAATTTCAATTGGACAACACGGACAAACATCACACCCACAGACAATAATTATGGTTACAGGGCGGTGGGTTCATTTTGTGGCACAAATAATTACAGACAAGGTCTGGGTGTCTATGGGGCCAAGACCCGCGGGGGAGCGCCCCTCTGGAACAATGAGATACCCAAAGCTTTACCCCCAGAGGTGTTTTTAATTTGTGGTGACAGAGCGTGGCAAGGAGTTCCCAAAAACATCTTTGGTGGACCCTGCTATCTAGGTAGATTAACGTTGTTAGCCCCAAATCAACAGTGGTGGAAAAATGTGTCAGGGACACGTAGCAAAAGGTCCATCACCAGACTCACGCCTGGCTGCGATGACAGTCTCACTCTTCTCAGTACGACCAAAAGGTTCTTTCTGTCACTTGTTGCACCTGGAGCAGCAGCTGGTAAAGCCTTAAAGCAAATAGGTCAACCAGCGTGCTGGGCCGAGAAGCAAGCAAACGTCACTTCTCAAATATTGCAAGCTTTTTTAGAAGACCAAAATAGCTTAAGCCATGCTATATTGCAGAATAGAGCCGCTACTGACTTTTTATTACTAGCTCAAGGTCATGGATGTGAGGATTCTGACGGAATGTGTTGTATGAATCTGTTTGATCACAGTGAACCAATTCATAAGAAAATACAATGGTTGAAAGAACATGCTAATAGAATTCAACAGAATCATGGATTTTTAGATGGACTATTGTCATCGTGGTTTCCAAATTTGTCGCAATGGCTTTTAGGGTTGTTAGTTGAAGGTATACGGATATTAATGACTTTGATTTTAATTGTATTAGGTATTTGTATAGCACTAAGATGTATTAAAAAGGCTCTTGAGAAAATTATACATCAGGCCTGGGTCGCTCAAAAAGAAGAAGGGGGAATTGTGGAGTGCTGGCTCTCCCAGCACGGCCATGATCTTGTCGACGTGACCAACCCCGCGTACGAACAAGGGAAACCTGATCTGCAAAACAACTTTAAGGGAAGTAAGAGCCGGACTCGCTAACTGCAAGTAGGTGTACCGTCCATACGTCAGAGCGCATGGACAGCAACCAATCAGCTATATGTAATCGCTACGTGCTTTGCTCGTGATCAAAACCTTGACTATAAAACTCTTGTAAGTCTGCTTAATAAAGGAGAACGATCATACTCACATTGAGATCTCGTTGTTATTCCGGGAGGTCCGGATCCCACTTCGACATATAGATATTTCCCTACCCATGTATTCCTTCATGGTATGGCTTTAATATGATCACACTGGTAGAACATTTTATTTCTTTTAATGATGCTTTTTAAAATTTTTACCAAACCAATGATGGTAACACCATACCCCGTATATTTCTTACAGTTTTGTTCATGGAGCACTGCCAGTCTCCTATCTCCTTGCACAATTCTTTTCCCATAGTGATGCGAGCATACCTTGCAACAAGACTACTGTCAGTCACTAAGAGCTATGTTTGTCCCAGGAGTATATTGAACTACATTGTGATACACAAACCATACGGGCTCTGGAGGTGGAAGACTAGCCAGTTATCTTTACCCTGGAGAAAGTGTACAGTAAGTGGAAGGAGAGCAAGAGAGAACGAAGGTTGAAAAGTTATGGTTACTACCGCAGCCTCTGGAGAGCTTCTCATCACGGGTCTTGGAGGACACGGCATGACTAGAGGCAAGAAATGGGAATGGAGAAATGGGTGTTGCTAAATTTAGAAGCTGTACTGACATTACAGAGCAGCAAACCTGGCAGAGTAATTTTCAACTGTTTTTGACAAAACATCTTTGCTTGGCTGCTGCCGAGGTATCTGCCACTGAGCTGGAAATAATCAGTGCTCTTTGGCTGCGTGTGAAAGAGCAGAGAACAAACAGCAAGACAGATCCTTCTATAGACTCAGCTGGGAAAAAAGTGTAGCTCTTTGTGTATCTCTCTCTTTCCCATTGTTTTACTCTCGCTTGGACATTTTATCTCACCTCAAGAGATGGCATCACCTTTTAAGGACAGTTTTGTGATTTGTTTTCCATTCAGAGGAATGGTCTGTTCTGCAGGTCGCAAGAGACACTTGGGTGGGAGCTCAGAAGAGGGAGCAGAGCAGTATATGAAGGGTGGCAGTCCTCACTTCTACTCTAGATCAACAGAGATACTAGAAAGGATTCATGGGACTCACTCTATCTCATTCCAAACACTGAGTTTTATGTTACAATTAGGAAAATGGAGGAAACGTAAATTAAATTACTCATGAAAGTCATTTAGGGAGTCAGCTTTGAAAAAAAAGGGAAACCTACAATTCCATGTGGGAAATCGCCCATTTTGTCCTAAAAATAAAAAAACTTTCTCAGAGGAAACTGGAGCATCTATTAAATTTCCAACATTCCACACTTTTTACAGGTCTTCAAGAAAAGGTTATTAAAAAGAAAAAGTCTGTATCATGATAATCTATATAACACGCTTAGCTGTCTGCAGCAGGGCAAAAAAAAAAGACAGAGCTAGAATTAGGAGGTAACAGAAGGCTGCTTCTTTTACAGTGCAGAAGTAGGTAGGATGATTTTGGGGAACATTTCATAACTTCAAGAGATTCTGTAGTTGTTTCAAATGCTGGCAGAGAATTTCGCCTCTCCACTTACTCAGCAAGATACTGCTCCTACTACACTCTTCTTCACACAGAATCACACAGAATATTAGGAG
>NW_010160388.1:17365-24069 GCF_000695765.1 Mesitornis unicolor | reverse complement strand
TTTATTTTTATTTTTATTCCTGACTATTTTTTTTACCATTTACAAAATTGAAGTGCTTTATTTAGCAGCCATAGTCATTTCACTCAATGATGGCCATGCTTTATAGATTTTCTTCATAGAGAAGAGAAAGAAACTCACACAAAAAATAATGCACTGGAATTGTCATTCACCGTCCCTTCTCTGTTTCACACATATCATTAAAATGGTAACAGAAAGAGACTACTTGTATTTAAGTCATCATATCATATAAATAAAGAAACAGGTGACATTGTTTTATAGAAAATTGTCTAGCTGTGAAGCTGTAAATAATTTTCATGTCAGCCTGCTCCTAAAGCAACACATACCTAAGCAGAGCAACAATATAGCTGCTGGAAAGTAGAGTGTAAGCAGCAGGACGGAGTGTTTAGTTATTATGTAAATAAGCAGCAAGTTGAAATGAAAGCACGTGTCAAGCAAATTGATTGTTTTAATTATGAATTGAAGAGCTAATCTGCTTCTCTGGAAAAGTTTTGAGCTCCAAAGTGTATTGTGCAATTATAAGAAAAAGCACAACTTGGCCACTGCGTAACAATTAATCCACATAAATATATTGTGGAACTAATTTGTATTTTCCCAAGTGGAAATATGAAATATAATTTTTTTTGCAAAAATAATAAATAAAACAATTGAAAGTAACCCCCATGAACAAAAATACCTAACAGCTGTTTTGATTACGCTATTGATGTAACTGCTCTAAGCAAGAATTATAGTGTATAGAGGTCTGCATATAATACATTTTACATATTTGATAGTGTGAACCAGTTTGTTGGTTCTTTCTGCTTGTTTAGCTCAGTATTACAGTCATATGTAAATGTTTACTGTGTGTTACTGTTCTTATATAAGTTGATTTTAAGTCAGTGGTACTCAGAGTTCTGGAAAGCTGCCACTTTAATTCCTCTCAACTAATTCAGCAGCACATGTAAGAGTACTTATACCCTCAGGTTTTCTGATTTGGAAAGATAAAGTCTTCAGACACTTTCTTTCAAGAGATAACTTGAAACGTAAATGAAGCTGACATGTTCAATTTCTTTCAAGAGTTGACTCATAAAACTTTTATGTATCACATATTGTTGCAGCTTACTGTATAAAAATTTGATCCCCATTATTATCTTTCATTTTGTTCTTACACAAAGACTTCCGAAACTCCTTGAAAAATCATTAACGTTTTTTAATCTTACACTTCAGTTCATTCTTCACAGTTATAATATTACACAATACTGTTGGTTTGTAAGTGTTGCTGCGACTTTTGGGAGGTCTGGAACTTGAAACCTGCTAGAAAGTTTTGCAGACTTGTTGTGCACTGTAGGTCTTCAGGACTTCAGTCATCAAACAAGAGCAGTCCTCTGTCAGGGTCTGTGGCTTGGAGACATTTCTGCTGAAGGACTAAGTTTGCAGCACTTGTGCATGCACACTTTAGTACAGTCCAGGTTTTAAGGAAATATTTCAGTATGGAAAACTGCATGACTACACAAAGAGACACTGTTGCAAACTCCTGAACTTCACCAGGATATGATCAAAACAGTTTCTGACAGGTTACCTAGTCAGAAATTTAAACCATGGTAGCTGTCCATCCTTAACATCACTGCACCTGGAAGCTGCAGGTGTCTTCAGCAGCTTTTACTGAAGGAGCAATAAAAAGGCCATCACTCTTTTGAAAACCTGTGCTTCCTTTCAATGGCTTAACTACTTGCAGATGTATGCACTGAATTGAAATCTTTACCTTACAACTGAAAATGAAAACTCCAGATGGCCTTGTAATTAGTTCTTCCTGTTTCCCCAGAGCATCCTGGATCCTTGGCAAATAAGGACAGAGGTTATAAATGGGTAAAATTGTATTTGTTCTCAGTGTTGCTATCTGAAATTGACATGAACATGAAAACTCCTTTTATAGTTGGAGATAATGTCAAAATTAATCCCAAACCGTTCTTTAATATTTTAGAAAAGACAATGAATGGAACTTATTTTATTTTTCATTTATTCAATACAATTCCCTCCCCCTTCCCCTCCCCCTATAATACTTTACATGGCAGTTCCTATATTTTGAAGCTGGAAGATATTTTAAAAAGTATGATAGTAAATAAATTACAAAAGGGAAACATAGAGCTTGGAACTATCCTGATAACATTTTGATCTCTGATGCATTCCAGAGACAAACTTAAAACTTCCACCAATCAGAGAAAGAAGAGAGCACTGCCTTCACTTCATGCCTAAGACAGAGAAGATAAAAGTGGGAGCCCAGGTTCAAGTTGGTAACAGAAGATGCCCTAATCAACTCTAGATTGCTTCTTGTAGAGCTTCATGCATGTCAGTATTTATGGGCTAGTTGGGTAAATTCTAGTACTAATATGCACATAAGAAATAGCACCAATATTGCATAGACAAATAAAAAGTATTAAGAAATAAAGATTTCTGCAGTACTTTAGGGCAATCAGATTTTCATTTTTAAAAGCCAGCAAAAAAAATCCAAGCAACCATTGATACTTGATACTTGTTTTCTGGATTTCTCATTACTGACAAATACTTTGGTATTTAGTTTGGTAAAAAAGGCCAACAAACATTTCTAAAATGGTGACCTACTTCTAACAAAAAAATAAGTGAAAATGAGCACTCTTCAATGTTTTTATGGTTTACCATAAAGGTGACTTAGAGAGCTAATAATCAGATTTGAAACATCCAGAGCTCCTGGAGACAGAATTTTAAATTTTAGAAAAGAATTCCTTTGATGAACACCAGAAATTTCAAGGATCACTTGTGCTAAGTTACATCTGGATCACAGTGGAAGGATTAAAGTCCTCATGGGAGCCTGGATGTGCAATTGGGAAGCTCCCTCCAGCATCTAAAAAACCTTTATCTATATTCCCTTCTTGACCAGAAACTCTGGATCAAATTCTCACCACAATTTCACCTTTGGTCTGCCATCTGATCTTTAACATAAACTCTTTAGTTGTATATACTCAAGCTGATTTCCTGTACACCTCCTTATCCCTCTTTCCCACCATACCTTCTCTTGTATTCTCTGAAGCATTTATCCATCTTTTGCAGTGTTCTTGTCACTTCAGTGATCCCACCATGCCTCTGCATTTCAAACATTGCTCTGTGTTTACACACAGACTTTCCTCCAATTCATCTCCAAGACATATATGAATCTATTGACCTCTGAGATGTGTTGTCCTGCTCTTTTGTTGTACTTCTGAGGAGATTTAAAACCACCTATGACAATGTCCCATACATGCTACTCCTCTTTCCTTGTCTTTCCAGTTACCTGCAGGTTTTGATCTTTGTTTCCTTATGAACCTACTTTTAAGCCTTCATCATCAAGTTAACAACCCTTCTGGCAAAGAAGCTGCTGCTTCACTTTGTCAGATGGACTAATACTCTCACCAGCAATCCTGTATTTTGAAGAGGACCATACAAGGCAATGCCTTGCCAGCAACACCAGCCATGAAGCCAGGTGTTGATCCACTGGAAGTACCTACTCTAGCCCTAGTCCTTCTCTCTTACTGTTGGGATCAAGTAAAATAACTCCTGAGGCCCTGTCCCCTCCACTGCAGCTCCAACAGGCTGCTCTCACACTAGGTCAATTCAGTCTCCTTGAGGAGTATTGCTCTGATCTTTCATGTTGTCAAAAAAGAGTAACAGTCATAGATCTACAAGCCTTGGCAGCCTTTCTACAGAGTAATTGGTCTAGGCCCTGGGCCTGTACCAACTCCTCCAGTACATTTTCCAGTCTACAAATGGGCAACTCTGTCCTCTACCAGGTATGACCTTCTAACTACCTCGATTTCTTCTTTGTGAAGCTCATATGGATCCATCAGCCAGGTGCAGCAAACCCAGATGCTTCCCATGCAAAAAATTGCCTTTCCTCCCCTATTTCTAAGGTCCTACTTCTTTTGTTCAACTGAATATCTGCAGGTAGAAAAAGAGCTTTCTTAATTCAAACAGTCAGTTGCATACAGTCTTCAAAATAACACGTCTTCTTCATCAAAAGGAACATCTTACCATTCCTTCTCTGCAGTTCTTGATGAGGATACTGTGCCAAGCAAAAACCACAAACAAGTGACTCTATGCATGCTAGTGCCTTTTTTTTTCAGTTACCTTAGGATTCTTATTTATAATTTTAAGTGTTGCAATACTCTTACTATGCTCACTGAAAAATGTTGTATATCGGGGTAAAGTTATCTGGTTGATAAAAAAATCATAAATGAAAATGCAAAGCCACTAAAGCAATCAGATGTTTTTGAAAGTAAATCCAGTTTAATGCAATACAGTGAATTAAGCATTCTAAGTCCGCTTTTGACCTCAGCAGTAGAGTCAGGGTGGAGGTTATATGTGAAATCCAGAGAAGAAATAAGACTTAAGCTATATCCCTTCATTTGTTCTTGCCTTTATAGATTGAATATAGTCTATAGTCAATCCTAATTAATCTTAAGTACCTAACTCACTGGTGAAGAGTTCAAGATCAAACTGGTGTAATTCAAAATATTTGGTGTTTAATTTCCATCCTGAGGTAGAAACTCAATCTTTAGTGCAATGCTTAAAACACTTTATCAACCAAGATCTAAGTCAATGCAACATGGAAAATAATCAATTATAATTCCTTGTATCATAGTCAGCTACTAAAAATGTAGCAGGCAGTCAATTAATAATCCTTACTCCACCTTTTTTTTTTACCCTTATGAAAAGCAACTGAGTAGGTACCTGAGTGTAGCAGATATCTACTTCTTACATACAGAAACCATCTTGCCCAAACTACTAGTAGAGATCAGAGTCTCAGAGACGAATCTCTCTTAAGGGCATTGTAGACTTCTTGGTCTCAGAATTTTTAAAGAAATATTAAAAATGCTCAGTCTGATGTATAACTCTGGTTCAGAAACACTGCAGCCAAAGCAAAGACTCGTGATACTGATAAATTATACATGCATTAATCAGCATATAATTAATATTATTTTGCATTGAAAATTAATACAAGCCTATTAAGATAGTGCAGCTGACAACAGTATTTTGTAACATTGTGATGGTGTAGTCAAACACCATGTATAAGCATTTCACATAAGCTTTTGTGCAATGTGATCACCAAAATGAAGATAGGTGTACTTGCACTTGAAAGGGAACTAAGTAAAAGAGTTGTTAGACAAGGGTTCAGATAAGCAGGGAAGACTGCAAACAAATGGGACATCTTGCTGGATTCATTAGAAGGATGATTGTCAAGACCAAAGAAAATAAGGTAAATGCCAGCGAGAGCAAAGAACATCCTCTGTCTGGGAAGGTAAATGGCATAAACCAAACAGATCTCAGTGAAGAAAGCTAGAGGAGAGGACAAGCCTGCTCTGGCTCTAACTTCTATCCAACAGCTCTCAGGCCTGATTACCACAACCTCCATGAACAAGCACCACCAAGTGCCCCCAGCTATCAGCCCTAACTCCACAGCACTGGACTCTCTATTAGGAAGTGTTAGAGTTAAGCAACAAAATGTATGGTCCGTGGCTGGAAATGGCTCACTGCAAAAGAAACAGGGAACAAAGGATCCACAGAATAACTTTGCTGAATAAAGCAGACCTGTGCTTGGGAAAGTGATAAACAGTCCACTGCAAAAGAAACAGAGAACAAAGGACTCAAAGACAGGGACTTGGCTGAATAAAGCAGACCTGTGTCTAGGAAAGTAACAATTTACAGCTGCTGTAAGCAAAACCACAGCCAAGTGCATGTGCAGCTCACGATCTGGACTGGCTCAACCATTCACCTGCACGGTGCGTGGACAGTAAAACAAACCAATCACAGATACATGCTGAGCGTGTGCAGGGCTGCATGGTCAGGTGCACAGGCACTCCAGCCTTCTTGTGCTGTTTAACAGGTGTGCGAGCAGAACGCCTCTCGATACATATTGGCCACATGTATCGAAACCACATCTCTGCTCCAGGATAAACACCGGGATTTTACCGAGGAGCATCGGACAGGTGTACAGCAAGGTCACCATTGCCTCCATGAGGATGCCCATGTAAAGTTTGCATTTACTGATCGCTGATGATGCACCAATGATGCTGTCCTTATGGTTCATGCTCCAGCTTGCCAGCGGGTTGGCATGTTTTTTCCCTTTTTTCCCTAATTACCCCTTTCCCGTTTTGTCTAGAAGGCTCAATAATCCCACTTAGTTGTTTATCTTGTTAATAAAAAGACCAGAATTCTGTTATCTTTGTGTGTGTCGTTTCAGGGAATCTCCGATCCTACAACAGACACTTGGCATTGCATCCTCATAGCTCATTTAGGACATAGGTGTCAAAGACTAATAAATTTGTATGTGTATTAATGGTGATTAGTACTGTGTAAGATTTACCACAATCTGTTTTGTTAATGAGTCAGTTTTAAAGTTTAAAATTGGACAGATTTGTCAGTCTTCTAAACAATCCCATAACAATAAGGTCTGATCCTTTGATATAGTATGAACAAACATAAAATTATTTATATATATCTATATATATACATATAAAATATATTTTCTTAATTATTCAGTTGCAATGTTAGCACAATTATGATTATTTCAGTGCTGTCTATGAATCAGTCATATACTTCATGTATTGAATTCCCTATTGATATACTGTGAGTCTTTATAACACAGAGTTAAAATAAATGTAGCAGCACAATTATCTGAAATTGTAGATATAATTTAT
>NW_010160388.1:4262-17302 GCF_000695765.1 Mesitornis unicolor | reverse complement strand
TCAAGAGTGTCAAAACATTAGACTATCAGCCTTAAAAACAGCTTCAAATACAAAATAGTGCAATTTCTCAAGTATTTCACAAGAGAATGAAAATCAATTTTCTATTATAGCTAATTTCTTGAGATTCAATTATATATAAGAAAAATATTTGCAATAACTCATAGAAGGCAAAATCTAACTATTCTGAAATAAGAACTAATGTTTTCATCAGCTTGTATAGATCTTTGTCCTAGTCAAAAAAGATGTGGAAACAAAAGACAATATCTAGTGGAAGATAATTTAAAAAGTTGTTTTCTGGGAAAGATCAATAATAATTTATTAGGGAAGACTTTAACAGGAGATACATTAGGGAAGACTTAAGTCTCAAAAGATAATTCATATTTTACAAGAGAAAAATGTTAAAACAAAATTAAAATTTAAGTATCAAATTATTTTCATTAGAAGTAGCATATGCATTAGACTACAAACTTCGAAAAATAATGGAAAGAATTTTTTTTCCACTTCCTTCCTCTTCACATTTTCACTTCCTCCAGTTTCAATAGGAAATAATGTTTTTTCTATTGCTCTTTGCCATATGGTAAGAAAACTGAAGTGTTCAAAAGTAGACATAGAGAGTAAATGTAATTATTAAAAGCATCTTTAAACTAGAAGACAAAACCTTAACAAGAACCAGTGCCAGAAGTTTTAGATTCAGCTGAACTAAATAAAAATAAGGGAAGATTTTTAGTTTTGAGAATGACTAACGATTGAGACAATCCACCATGAATAGCAGTGGGTTTTTCCATTATAGAACTCTTCAAATCAAATTCATTTCTGCACAGGATTCCATTGAAAAATATCTATAAGCAACTATGTGAGTTATGTGGAGGATGAAACTGGATGATCTGATGCTGCAGGTCATCTGACTCTTTAGTAATCTACAGTGTCTTCTTGAACATCCAGGTTTGGGGTAATATGACCTGAACAGGAAAGGAGCTGTGCATAGCTTTTGTTTCACATAGTTGCTGTGTTCATTTCACTGTGTGATGTTTCCTTGTCATCCACTGATGTCAAGAGGCAACAGCTTGCCCCTACAAGCCAACCCCAATTCAGTGAGGCAAACAACATGCAGTGAGACTTCAGGTCAGGGACCTGGTTGCTGGAGCTTGGACAGACCATTTGCATCTGGAAATCACTTGTAAGGAAAGCATCCCAATGGAGCAGTGTGCCAAAGGGAAAATGCTTCCTGCAGCTGTACAGGCTCCCCTATAATTTATTTGAGACCTGTGGGAGAGGCATGTTGTCCCAGGAGCCAGACTTACCTGCAGCTCACAGGAAGAATGTGCAGCTCTGAAATATCACTGGCTATCAGAAGTCTGCTCTTCAGAAAGCATGAAATCTGGGAAATTACCTTACACTGCAGCTGTATGGAAAACCTGCCTTGCCAGCACTTCCCCAAATGCCTGGGTAGCGAGAACCCTTGGAAAATACATTTTGAGGGCTATTCAGATGTGAGCTGACCAGACAATTGAACTTTTCCTGTTACATGTGAATGTAATATTTTTATCTTTTATTTCCCCTAAATATTTAAATCTTTCTTTTCTTTGAAAAATAACCCCCAACAATTCAACAGAAAAGTTTCCAGACAACTTGCATTTTGCTTTCTACCCTGATTATTTCTACCTGATTATTCCAAGGAAGAGCATACTGGAGAAAAATCTAGGGTCATATATAACCACAGAATGGTTGATAGTCTGCTTTCTGCTGCTCAGGAAATGAAGCAGTTCAGATGAATGATAAACCTAATTTCATTTTAGCTTTGGAAAAAAAAAAAGAAATGGGTGGAATTATCTGAAAGCTTTTTTTTTTTCCTTTTCTTTTCTAGTTAGACATTTAATCACTGAATATTGCCTGCAAACTACCTGTAAAAGCAGAACAGGATTGCAATTGTGACTTCTTATACCAGGTATTTTTAAGCAGAAATTTTATAGATTAGGATGTATTGTGACATCCATCTCTGTTTCAGTAGTTAAAGTTATAACAGGATAATATATTATGTTACATTCTGGGTAAAGCAAGAGCTTAGATTTTTCTAGTCACAACACACAAATGGAGTAAGGTTTTGCTTTTGCTTGCACACTTATGTTTTCCACCTCCTGATTTTTGAGTTCCTGGCCAAGTGACATAAATAGATTTGTGATATATATTTTTAATTAAATAAATGAATACATAAATAGTCATTGTTAAAAAGGAAATTAAAATTAAAGGAGAAATAGGAACATAAAATTTCCTCTTTTGACGTTTACTTAAAAAAGTTACTTTTGTAGAAGTAAGGATAGACTTGTAAATTCAGACAACATTTAATGAAACAGTCTGTGAATTATTTTATAGACACACTAAATAGAAACTTGTCTCTCCTAGCAGAAAAAATCCCTAAACCAATAAACATCACTGGAGATACATGAAAACAAAGTTCTAAGAGAGAACTTGCCTTCAAGTTAGTCTTTATGATGTTATCATTTTCCATTCTAATGCTGATGTTGATACAGCTTTTTAAGAATTGTAAATATCTATGTGGCTCTACCATATGAAAAATGAGCTGTCACATAGAGATAGGCAGAGCCGAGAATAATTTAAGATTTGCTGAACCAGAGTTTAACTTAATATTTGAAATATTTCCACATGATCTCCCTATGACCTTCTTGAAAAAAAAAAAGGAATTTACAAACATTCTCATGTTTTGATTCAAGTTGATTTACGTATTTCCAGAATGACACTTAGTTTAATCCCTGTATATTTTAAACATCTTAAAAGTGGTTATGAAGGGAGGTAGGTATATAAATTAAAATTAGTAGTAAGGCAGTACAGAGCAGAAAACCTAGCATAATTAACAGACCTAGTAGTAAGAACACTGATGTATAATATTAATCACTGAATTAGAGAGGAAGTAATAAAAATGGTTTACAAAAAGATCTTACAGATCAGAAATAAAAGAGAAGAAAAAATATGCTCTTAAAACTCATTTTTGAAAATAAGTAGTAACCATCCTTACATATAATGACTCTGGTTTTTTTTTGTTTGGTTTTTTTTTTGAGCGAAAAACATGTAAATAATTTCTGAGACCCACATTAAATCAGGAAAGTGAAATTTTATTTCTTGGAATTCCATGCTACCATGTTGATGGGAGTACTGTTGATGTCATATTGAAGTGACTATTATGAAACACTCAATTAAAACCAATAAAGATATATCAACTTCCCACTTTTTTTAATGTGTACTTTTTATTTTGCATGTCCTTTGTAAGGTACTCATGTTCCTTTTTTGTTTTTGAAGAAAAATGTACAAAATATCTTCTGCCAAAATCCTAACAACCTTTTCAAAATCACTATTCTATTATCATATTTTTGATTTTAACAAAGCACAACAAAATTAAACTTTTTATCAGAACCTAGGGTTTGAACCTAAAAATATTTGGTTTCTGGTTTTAATACAAACTTGCAAGACTTGAATGAAAGCAACAGCTTTCTGCCAAATTTTACTGTTTTGACAAAGAGCTTTTGCTTCTGCTATTGACTTTTCAGTGGAAACAACTCAGAGTTTCCCTGATACAACTTTACACCAAAGCTTGCTTCCTTGATCACCTGGACTGAAATAATGAACAATGGAATAATACTGACATGAATACTGACACTGACATTTTCCAATCTGAGAGTTTGAAATTCTAAACTCCATTCAGCATATAAGAAATCATCCCATCCTCTTATTTCTCTAATTTTAGGAACCAGAATTTAAAAATGCCAGCCGGAATGCAAGCATTTTCACTCTGATATGTTTCTGTTTTCTTATTGCAACATTCTGAAGTAAGACAATAAAACAAAAAAAATGCAAACAAGAGCAACAATTTTATTTTTTTCTAAAGGAAGTGCTTTACAATCTCTGGACTGTAGATAGCAACTTCTCATACTGAGACACTATTTTCCTTTGTCTGTTGAGAGATTATAATTTCTCAGCTAGTACACTGGTGAAGCATGTGTGCTGCAAACTTGGCCCTGTTACAATCAATTCACATAAAATCTTCTAAGAGAAGTCACTCTGGAATTGCCACATAACCATGAAGTCTGTCTGTTTGACCATGTTTAAGTATTATAACAGCTCTACTGGAAAGGATTCCTTTTTATAACAGTATCTTGGTGTTAATGCAAAGTGTGATAGAACTGTATGATCAGTTATGATGTTAATAACACAGTGGGCAATCTATCTGTCTTCTCTTTATATCCACTGCTGTAAATATGCAGACAACTCAGCAAGAGCAGAAACTCCTCTGGTAGTGATCTGTGGCATTGCAACAGCCCAGCTTGACTTTCAAAGTACTAGGAGAGGAGAATTTGGGATTGGCCCACATGTATGGACAGGATACTTGTTAGGACGGGCACTGTGACAGAGCATTTGCCAACTCAAGGCACCTTACCTCTCATAAAAGGAGAGACAAGTGAGGGGAAGGGCCAAACAACCCTTCTAATGCTATGTCCAAATGACACTTCCCAGCTGTCAGGACTTACATCATATTAATGATGAAACATCATACTGTTGATGATTGATAAACATTAATATCAAAGCAAGGGAATAGAGCCTGCTGGTTTGGCAGAGTTTTGTGGTGATATGTAGAGGAGGAAAGCAGTCTTGTGAGCTTCTATTACTGAATGCTCATGGACATTGCAGTTTTAGAGGCCTCAGAAGGAAAACTGAACAGCTATTGCTAACTTCCTTTAGAAGTCCAGGATTCTATTGCTGTTGTGATTTTAACAAGCCATGTGACCGTAGATCTGCAGTGCCTTTAGTGACTAATGCTACCTATATTTTCTAAAGCTTAGAGGACAGCTGAATTGTTAATTGAGCCCACACAGTAGAAACATTTATATTAAAGAATCAAACAAAATAGAAACAAAAAAAATTAGTCTTTATGTGCTCAATATGTCTTCTTAGGGTGATGTGTTGGTTCATTTTGCTGCAATAATTTTATCCATTCTTCTTCAATGGATTTGTCACTTGGACATTATAATATAGTACTATTATTAATCAAAGCATAACATAAAATCTGCATAATCTGAAGCTGTGCATCTTGAAATATGACTATCCTTCACTAATTTTTGTCGGAATTCTTCAACTTCTTAACTGATCTTTTGAACAATGCCATCAGAGAATCACAGCATGGTTGCAAAATTTAGTATTGAAGGGACATCCAGATATCTTCTCTACTCAAAACCTCTCTAATTAGACCAGATTGCTTAGTGCTCTGTCCATTTAAGTCTTGAACGTCTCCAACCACAGAGACTCCAAAGTCTCTCTAGTGATTAATTCCAGTATTTGACTACCCTTGTGATAAAAAAGAAAAAAAATAAATTAAAAAATATCTAATCAGAATTTCTCATGTTCCAACTTCTGCATATTGACTCCTGTCCCACTACTGCATGCCACCAAGAAGAGTTTGGTTTCATTTTTTCGACACTTTACTTCTGTACCCACTGCAGAGAGCATTGAAGTCTTCCCTTTCCCTCATCTTCTCCGTGCTGAACCAGAGCAGTGCACTCTTTCTCTCCCTATATGTACTGTGCTCTAGCTCTGATCATTATGGGAACCCACCACTGGAGTCACTCCTGTATTTCAGTGTCTGTCCTGTGCCAAGAGCTCAGGCCTGGACCATCAGAGCAGTGTCACAAGTTCTAAGTAGTAAGAGCTGTTTTTACTGTTGCATCTTGGCAACTTGCTTGCCCCAGGTCCCCCAGGACATTTCTGCAGAGCTACTCTCAACCAACAGCCCCAGATTGTTCTGTTCCAGGGATGAGTTCAGTTTTCTTCTGCACCTTTGCCTCCAATGGGTAGTTTACCAAGGGATCTTGCCAAGCAAGTCTTCATGCAGGGCAAAAATCTGCACTTCTAAAATTTTGCTGTTCATCTTGATCACCTCTTTAAGGATCTAAAATTTCAGAGTCTTGGAGTCATCGCAGACAAGATTGTCCTTGAACTTCATGTCTTACACCAGTTCTTCCTTGTCTGTGAGTACCAGCTCCTACAGAATGTGTTCCCTGGCTGATTTACCAACCACCTTCATTAAGAATTTGCCTTCAGATTGCTTGCATCTGTGTGCCTCTGCATCACTGGTGCTGCTGTTTTCCCTGACCCTTAGCCACAGGCTCCTTCATAGTTTGGCACCTTTCCCAAGGTGGAGTTCCATGCGTTTGAGCTATCACTTTGCATAGGTCACCCCTTTCTGACAACCTTGCCCTTCCTGAAGCACTTGTACCCCTGCACTGCATCTCTGCACGTGTGACACCATGTCACTGTAATCCTTCTGGGGTCACAGCTCAGTTGCTCTGCACCCACTGCTGATGCCTCCCTCTTCTCCCCAGGGCCACCTGCATTTGTATGTGAGCATTTGAGATGGGTCCCGAGTTGTGCAGCTTTTGCAGGTGAAGTGTGACAGCCTTTCTGGTCATGCTGTCCCCTGAAGACTTCTACACCCCTGTGTCTTTTTTTCTCTGGTTACGGGAATCCTCTTCTCACATGTCTCCAGTTCCTCTCACAAGGCCAGCAAGCTTGTTTGCAAACACATCCTTGTCCCACCCTGTCAGACATATCCCATCCCTTTTCAGTAGCCCTTTTTTTGTGAGAAAATCTCTGCTAATTAATAAGACAGGAGAGTAAGCACAAATCACAATTCTGGCCTTTTAAGTCATCCCCAATCCCATCCTAATGTGATGTGTGTGCTTCCGCATACACGTTCTTGCCAAGACTGAATCCTTCCTGCGAATAACAAAATGCCTTAAGTGATGAGGATAAAAACTGCTTATGCCTGGATTATTTTCAGAGCCTAAAATCCCTTTATGAATCTAATCCATGACATCCAGAGCCCTGTTTTCTATAAGACATTTCCCTGTTGGAAAACTGGCAGTAAAAGCATGTCCCTTTCTCATAGAGTATTGCATTTTTTTGTATTCTGATGTGATCACAGTCGGAGAAGGATAACGGAAGTACACCTAAGTATTTGTATGCACTGATTCTAATTAACTAACTAAATTTATTTTCTAATAAATAAATAGTTTTTTAATAAAACTATGTTGCTGCCTTTTCAGAATCCTAAATTTTCAGCTGTTCTGTTTAGATATATTTTAATACATTCCTCACAAATTATTAACTAAGATGCAGAAAACAAAAATTTAATCACAGAATTTGTAGGTAAAAATGGAATTTTTTGGAAAAGCAGTATCTCAGAGTTAACATTACCTGATGGAGAGACAACTGTTTCCAGATAGTAAACAAGTTTTGTTACTTAATCCTTGACTATCCCAGACTGGAAAGAAAGATTGCTTTTGCCTCATCTATTTCAAAGATCGGCGATACAATTTCTTTTGATAAATTCCTACCTAGAATCAAAGTATAAACTATAAAGCAGAACAGAGCCCATTGATGCAGGACTATTTAAGTAAACACAGAAGCCAGAAACCTTTTCAAAGAGCCAGCTGAATGGATTACTGAGAAGATTTAGTATTCTTAATCAATACTGATTAACCTTTTCTTTCAAACCAGAATCCTGCTGAGAAATATGTTGAAAAGAAAGAACATACAGCTAAAATCTGTATAAATAGCTGTATTTCTCTTAATGCAATTTTCTTATAAAAATAAAGTATAGCTAGGAAAATCTTTTGATTGAACGCGATTGCTTGAAGCAGTTGCTTCATTTTGTCTTAAGGAAGAACCTTCACAGCATTTCAATGTAAATGAACCTCCCTTCCTCTATTCCTCTGATAGTTTGTATATGGGGATACCTCATGTACACAGTTTATGACTTCCTAAACATTGTTTCCATAGTGTCTGATTTGTTCTTATCAAGACCACATATGCTCTCATGACCTCTCCCTAAAAGGAAGAAATTACAATCTGCATCTGCCTACAGATCTCAAGTGCTTGTAAAATATCAGAAATGCAAAACACCCATGAACCTATCAAGTCAAAGAGGATGGAGAAATATTTTGTTCTTAACAAAAGTAATTCATTAATAAACAAAACAGATTATATCACTGATAAAAGCATGATCACGGAGTCATCGAAACTTATCAAGTAGTAATCAAGTAGTAATACCTAATAATGATACATACTATCATGAAAAGCACAGATACTCATATTAACTTCTAATAATAAAATAAAAGATTAATTTTGCAGCTTGACTGTTGGTGTGCATAAATTTAAACACTTAATGTTGTCTACAAGGTTTTTTAATAAGAATGTAAAAGGTAAGAGGATTTCATTTGTCTTTTCATAGATAAGAATATAAAATAAATAGTTATCTTAAATAATTATTACGAATTCATTAGTAAACCAAATAAATTAATGTTCTAAAAGCTGAGATTTTCCATGAATATGTTACATAAGCACAGTGTAGACAAGGGCCACAAAGATGATCAAAGGGCTGGAGCACTTCTCCTATGAAGATAGACTGTGACTTGGGGTTGTTCAGACTGGAGAAGAGAAGGCTCTGGGGGGACCTTATAGCAACCTTCCAATACCTGAAAGGTGCCTGTAAGAAATCTGGGGAAGAACTGTCAGGGTGCTGACTCATCCCATTTAAACTATACTTTTACCTTGAGAGGTTGGACTACATGATCCCTGTGGTCCCTTCCAACCTGGTATTCTATGATTCTGCGTTCACTGGGGCATGTACCAATCAGATGAGGGGTAAAGGTTTAAAACTAGAGCAGGGTACATTTAGATTGGATATTAGAAAAAAGTTCTTCAATATGAGGGTGATAGATCACTGTAACAGGTTGCTCAGAGAGGTGGTGGAGGCCTCATCCCTGGAGATATCCAAGGTCAGGCTTGATGGGGCTCTGAGCAACCTGATCTAGTAACATTGTCCCTGCTCACTGCAGTGGGGTTGGACAGGATGATCTTTAAAGGTCCTTTCCAACCCAACACATTCTATGATTGTATGATTCTATACTTTAAAGAAGTATCACTGAAATACTCCTTAGTGTAAATCTTCATTTTTTTAACAAGAAGCTTACAGAAATATAACATGCATGACTCTGTATTTACAAGATAAACTCATCTTACAAGTAACAGTTGTACTAAGTTTTGGGTTTTTTATTTGGAATTACTTACATTGGCATATGGCCATATTATGCATACATATGATTTGTAATACCTGTACAAGTACTAGACGGAAGATGTATGGTGCTTAATCATGGACTAGAGAAAAACCTTTCATCAGAACAGACCTGAATACCACCTGTGATTTTTGTCGCAAGAAAAAGATTTCCGTACTTTTAAACATTGTTGCATGATTTTCTCACACCTTGACATGAATAGTTTTTACTATCTACTCAAGCTTCTGCACACGACCTGACATAGCACAGCTACTGGTGATGAAGTGAAACTGGCAGACACACACTTCAAAAAAAGTTTATCAAGTTATACCTCTTTTAAACTACTTATTGTATATTCCCAATTTCCAATAGAAAATTTTATCTCAGCTTTAAACGATATTCACATGGACTATTAAAAGGAACAAACTACGTAATACTTATATACAAAATTAAATAGCAGAACTCACTGTGATGTTACAGAAGAGGAAAAGAAAACCTCTTAAACATTCTTTTACTTATTGAGCTCTCCTAGTGAGAGAAGAAGTTAGGCAGCAGATGCATGTAAAAATCTAGCAGTGTGTTACACTTTTTTGCAGCAGGAACACACCTTTCTTTTGTGTTCAAAAAGATGAATAATAATGCTGTGCAGGAAGTGTTCTCCATTAAATTAAACAAGATAAGTTTAAAAAAGTAAGTATGCACTTATATGTAGTTTGTTTATAAAAAAATTGTATTTTTCTAATTTGAAGTAATAAATTATTTTTTTATATATCCTACAGTATTTAACAAGATAAAACCATCAACACAGCACAGGCTGGAATGTTTTATTGTGGGAGGGAGCTTTTTTCTTAATGATTATTATGCTTATCATCGGTATCTTCTTTTTATTCCTTCTTCCTCTTTGTACTCTCAAAATGTCTTAATTTTGTCACCAATAATATAGCTGGTTATATCCCTCTTTCTGCTCCGCCTCCCAATCCCCAAATGATTATGGAATAGTTTTATAAAAGTGGTTAATATGGTGGCATCTACTGCATCATTTTAACTTTGTACATTACCACCATTTGCATGCACTAGCCAGTTATTTTTGTGTAGATTGCAGTATTTCTGTGAAGTTAGCTGGTAAATACACTGTAAACTTCCACTCCTGCAAGCATTTTGGCAATGTACACAATCAAATAGAAACATGTAAAACTTGAAAACACTGCAAATCAGCAAATACTTAAAGTGGTCAAATAATTCCCACAGTTGTCCTAATGCATTCAAGTGAGATTAGTTATGGTCAAAGTACGCAATAGGTTTGTTAGCATGCCTCAATCTAGAGAGTGCACAGATCATGTAAATTTCTAGTAAGGGTTTACATGTTTGCGAAAACCAGTTTGTATTAACTGGGATAATGTATGTGGCTTGTAGAATGTTCTGCTTTGGCTTTAGAGTGGATCATATGTGTTGTACTTTTTCTATTTAGAGCTTCTCTATGAAACACATTTATCAAAGGAAGAACAGTGACCCCAAAAAATAGAGTGGGAGAGCATATTTAAGAAGTACTAATGATGTCAAGACAGTAAGGCATGCAAAGAGCAGAAATAGAGTTCACTTTAAATACCATGAGAATGTACAGAAAAATCAATACATAATACATAATGAAAATAAATTTCTATTTTACAAATTTCAAACAAACAAGGCTAGCTCCCTAAATCATTATAAGAAGAGGATATATGTACGATCCAGTGTATTAAACCTGAAAGGGGTAATAATATCAATGCAGATGACACAGGAACCCATAATGTTTTATTAAACTATTAATAAAGAACTTTTACACACTAATGACTAAGGGTTCCATGAAAGTGACAGATTTATTTCCAGTAAGGAAGAATTTGTCATACCTGATTAAAGACAAAAGCATAGAATCTACAAAAAAGAAAAATACACAAACATTAAATCCTTAAACATACGCAGTGCTCCAGGATGTAATAGGTTGCTGAGAGAGATTTATAAAGTCTTCTTGTATCGTTTTGCATAATAATTTTTTTTTTAATTTCAGAATCATATAGGTTGTTTCAGTTAACTAAGCTAGGAGATTCCCACCTGTCACAAGACGTGTCATGATTGACTTAAAAGCTGACACAATTTTAATAGATGATAAGAGGGATGATGTGCATTATAACCGATCTTGAACTACCTTTGCACTTCTGAAGCCTTAGCATCAGGTATTATGTTCTGTTTTGCTTTTTCTTCATAATATTAAACATACAGGTATCACTCTGAACAAACCTACATTTGTTATACATAATTCTTTTCCCAAATTTCACTTCAAAGTTGCAACAACAGTATCATTTCTTCTTGGCCCTTGTTGCTTGCGACTGCACAAACACATGCCATTTGGTAGTTAAGTAGACAACACTGCGAAAATAAAGAAACATTTTCAAACCGGTCAAGATGACTACAAGACTCCAAACATTATTTTGCTAAGTTTGTAACACATGCTGGAGTTAAAATTTATGTGAATGCATGAGTTGTGTGTTGCATGTAGCACAAGTCCATGACAGGATAACAGCTTGCCTGCCACTTCAGAAATCAAACATCCTTATTCTGTCTGTACAGAAGGAGTTTATAACTATACAACACAAAAAATAGCCCACAGAAACCAGAACATATTTGGTTTGTTGCCTCTGGTTGTTCTGCAAGTATAACTGACTCCACAGATGTAAGCATGTGAGCTGCATGTACAGATCCAGACAAATAAATGAACATAGACTTACTACATTTGCATTCGGAATACCAGCGATAAACTGGAGAAATATGTAATAAACTTATTTTTCATATACTTTAGACTGTTTTGTCTGTGCTTCTGCATCTAATACAGTTGCTTTCAAATTAGTACTGGAAATTTATAACTTTTTGATAGTTTCTTCTGTATTATTATATACGGGGCCATTTAATTTGATACCCAGTCCCACACTAAGGTCTGAATATACCTCTCAGTGAGAGCTGGGTTCATACAGATTTTTTTCCTCTGAGCTACTGTGTCTTTCGTTACTCTCCTTTTGTATTGTACTAGCACTTCCTAGGGTACTTGTTTTCTTCATGTTTTTTTATTTCTTTCCACAGCTTCATGTACTAAGATGATTTAGAGAATACTGTAAAGGACAGAAAAATTTAGACATACATTGTGTTACTGCTGCTCCTGAGGATATGGTAGGATGAACTCATCACCACAAGATGATAGGAAAAATGTCTGGGAATACAGCACAAGTTTTTCAATTAAAATTTCCCACAGATGAAAGGGAGAATGGGAGTGGAAGGCCAAAAAATCTATTCTGTGCACAGACAGCTCTCTCAATAATGGATAAAGACAAGAATAAAAATCATGGTTTATACAGGTAATGATGCATTTACGTTAATCACTTTTTCATAGAAGCTTCTGAAACCACCCAAAGGAGTTTAAAATTGACCTCTCTCACCAGATACTCTGTAAGTTCTGTAATCTCTGTGCTGGGGCCTCTTTTTACACCAGAAGAGAGAAGAAACACCTGAGAAGAATCACTCCTATAACTCAGGGGAAGGACTGAAATCTTCTGTGCATAAAGCTACTTTTGCTATTTGAAGGACATGTTACAATATTAGAGAGAAAAACATATCATTGTTGTCACAGCAGTAAGATGTATAGGTGTTTACATTTCCACATACTCTTGTATCTCTGAAGCATATGGACCAATATGAAAGATGTACTCTTTTCATTATCCTATATTTTTCTTCTCCTTTAACATATTCCATGTTTTAGAATAAATTCAGTAATGAATCTTCAGAATGTAAAACCCAGAATGCCTGTTGCGGGTCCTCAAAATTCAAATTGCAGAATTAGGAAAGCTTATGAAAAACAAGTAATGCAATAATCATTCCAATCTGTCTGTTAAAGAA
>NW_010160388.1:0-4233 GCF_000695765.1 Mesitornis unicolor | reverse complement strand
AGAGGTTTAGGAGACATGTAGTGACTCACAGCAGCTGACTGTTCATGCCATATGGGCCACTTATTTCAGAATTTCTCTCCCTGATTTTATAAACTACGTATCTTTAGGGACCTTCTCTGAATCTTAGAGAATTATGCATGGATTTGAAGATAATATTTTTATTAATAAATCTTTTTAATGAACATAGCCAAAAAGAAAAAAACGTCAGTACAGGAAGCAATGATATATTAGAAATCAAATTAATTAATGATAAGACCATAATCCTTTAATCACTAGCACTCATCTGAGTTTTATTTACTTATTAAAACATACAGACTGACTTAAAACCCGATGTGAAATCCAAAAAGCAGAAGTGCATAGCTTAAAACAAATCTATCTTAAATTGGCAAGATTGAGTCTGGATCATCCTAAAAAACAGGACTCTTACAGAAAGGTGATCTCTCATTCTATCTAATTTATTTAGATCATTCTTTAGCAAATGCTGGCCTTCATATTTGGAAAAAAAATGCTGTATATAAAGTTTGCATCAGTTACCTACTTGTAGACTGGGCGGCCTACCAAACTTTACACCAAGATTTCAGAAAGCAAGCAGAATGTAGGATGCAGAATGTAGGATGCAGAATATAGGATGGCATTTTAAGGACATCTGATTTCTAAGCTGCTCTTTTACTAACTATTCATAGTATTATAAATAAAAGACAGAGAAATAAAACTAAATACCCACCAACACATGGCTGCATTAATATGGCAGTGAGTTGAGTGCTAGCTAATATTTTGTTTTTCTCAGCAGGGCTTATTATCTTGGCTAATCATCAGGCCAACTGCTGCTACTGGGCTTGGGTACTGGCAAAGCAAATAATCTCTGTCTGTCTAGAGCATTGCCAGAGACAGTCTGGAGACAAACTTCAAGCACCTTACTTTAAACTGTTTTATTTTCTATAGCTTTTAAATGATTTTGCAGCTTTCTATTGCAGTCTCCTTAATTTTCCACCGTAATTCTAAAGTCATTTGTGCCAGAGTTGAGTGTTTATTTCCATTACTGGACTTATCATGGCAGTTATTTCTATACTTCCACTCCCATCATCCCTGATAAAACTTGCAAAGGACACACTTGATCCTCTTTGCTGCTCCTTTGCTATATAGACTACATTATATAAAGCGGTTAAATATGATTCTGTCAAATTTTGTATCATTGTAAATATGTTTAGACTTGCATTTTCACCTAGATCGCTGATAAAGAAACTAAACACGACCAAAAATAAGCACCGGTCCCTTCAGCGTTATGCTAGAACAAGACATTATACTGACTTATGTTTTACGTTTTTTATTTACAGTGTAATATATTAGTGTTTCAAAATAGAACATTGTACTATATTAAATTAAGTGCCATATAAATGCATAAGCATTTGTCCATCTGTCTATTCTTACATCTGTCAGCAAAACTCACTATATACTTTTGTCATATGCTGAGACAGTGATATTTCTTTGAGTACCCGTACTCTTCTTTTAAACAACATTCCTTTCCCATTTGCCCTTCTTGCTTCTTAACCTTTGCAAAATGTAGAAAAGTTAGTGAGGAGGAGTTGAAACTTATAAAACTCTGTGCATGGATTCAAGTATTGGAGATACTAATAAAATACCTAGAAAATAGGGTAAGAATGTAAAGGAACAAGCTTTGCTGACTTCATCATTGTATTAAGATAAATGAAGATTAAGATTTGTTGTAAGAAATAACAGAAGGATCTTAGAAAATTGTGACAGCCCAGCAAAAAAACCAGCTGAAATGCAGTGTAAGTTAATTTAAACAGATCCCACAGTTATGTCTAAAATACCTAATTTTAAAAGGATAAAATGCATTTGGAAAAAACAGAAGAAAGATGGAAAGAGCAACTGAAATATGGAAGAACATCCAGAGAAAGAAACAGTGATTAAAGAGATTAAATATCTTGTGCCTTTAAAAAAATTGCCATATAGTGATTTACAAAATCCAACAAAGCATTCAGAAGATAATAAGGAAAGAATTGTTCATTACCTTTTTCCATGCAAGAGCCAGACTTACATCTAGTAAGGTTTAGAGGTGAAATATCTGAAAAATAATTAAGACAGAGGTTCTTGCCACAAAGATATTTTAACCTGTGGAACACATCCCTGCAATGTTTGGGTCACTGAAAGGTCTGATGGGTTCAGAAGGCAGCTACATGAGGTTTTGAAGAAAAAGTCCCTGTAAGAAGTGACTTTGCCTTAGAAAATCCTTGAAAAGCTATCACTGATAGTTTGGAGGGCATAGTGAGAAAGTAGTATACATATTTCCCTTGATCTTATGTTTTTCACTGATTTTATTTATAGAGAGAGAATATTAGGCTCAATCAACCTTTTCTGACTTGGAATACTTGTTCTTATGTATAATACAGAAATTAGTATAGAAAAAACTGCTCCATCCTTTCACTGTAATCTATCTTTAAGCAGTGATGGAAAAAGATAAATCCTTTTATAAACAGCTAGTGAAGTTTGTGTTTCTTCTGTTTAATGTACCTATTCACTCTGGCTTTCACTCAAGCTATGAATGTAGCCATTGCCACTGTCACTGGTGAAGGGAATCAGCCAAGAATTCCTCTCACATGGAACTTTGACTAGACAAAAAGAATGATTGTGCTAATAACCATTTACAGTATATAAAGATTCAAATCTTACTCTTTCCTACTTTTGATTTGTAAGTGATTATCCATGTTATTGGTTTATAAACGTAATAAAAAGTTAATTCTGGTCTTATTTTCATTTTAGATAGCTGCATTTCCATACACTTAAGAAGGCCATTGTAACTTTGTATAGTCGAAAATGAAATTCTAAATCTTCATGAGAGAAAGTTTTCTATGCATCAGTTTTGTCTACATAAAACTAAGATTTACTGAGGACAGTACGGTATAAATAGTTAAAAAACTTAATTTGCCAGCTCCTTTTTATTTGGAACATCAGTGTAAACTAATTAAAACCAAACCACAAAAAAAAAAAAAAAAGAAACAGTTAACCTTAAACTTTTGCTATGTATACTAAAGATGAGAAAAATACCAAACACGTTTTTTAAGTCTTTTCCCTGTTATGCATGTTCCTTTCCATTAATTAATAGAGCACTCATATAAAGTTTATGTCACAATGATTTTAAGCTCACCAGTAATTTTCCTTCATTTTCTCTGAAAAAACCTTGTCAACTTCTCAAGAATTAAGGTGAATAGAGCTATTATAGTGATCTGGGACAAAAATTTATGAAACAAAAATAATTTATGAATCAAAAATCATTCCTGGTTTCCTATCAAGAGACTGACTTTTTAGTTACACCTATGAGTGAAGCAGCATTTCTTTTAATCTTAAAAATAATCCAAACTGTATGATGCATGTTCTTAGTCAACCCTGGAGTTACAGACGTCTGTTGAAAAAGGTATGTAACACTCTCCCTTTACAGGCAATTTCCAGATCAGAGTGTTGAAGGAAGGTGTCATCTGTTTTTCCATTCTGTGTAAAGGAACAGACATATTTTTCTCCCTGTTCTTTTGAAGTGCTCACAGTGCAATCTGCTAAAACTGAAGAAATTAATCTGGTCTCCTACAGTACTCTGGATTTCCCTGCTTTCATGGCACTGTTTGAGTCATCTAGTGCATGTGTTCATCTTCAAGCTCTCTAGACACCTCAGTGAAAAAGTAAGTAGTGGATTTATCACTTGTCCTTGGGAAGATACAATGCATGGAGGGAAAACAGAAAACAGTTCTATCTAGCTGATTTTTGTCCTCTTGTTATTTCAGTCAGTCTTTCATGGATATGAGACTCCTAGCAGTAGCACAAAAAATGGGAAAACAGAGAAGGCCAGTGTTCTCCATAGACAGAGAAAGAGAGCTGTCTGTTCTCAATATGTGACTGGGATGGTTGTCACTGCTTTTAACTCTAAAATAATGCTGACAACAATTATATTGTTAAGGTTAATCTACTCATGTAAAGTAATAGAATTCAGAAATAATATAATTCAAGTTGACTGATTTCCACATTAATTCTAAGAAATGGAAAATTTTGCACTTTAACCATTTGATTTCAAGTATCAGAAGGAAGAAAAGTCATCTATCAATAAGTCAATATATGAGTAGCTAGGATTTAGACTTCAAAGCAGACTGCCTCTAGAATGGAGATAAGTTTAGGTTCTGAAATGCAGTGTGAGCCTGTTGTGATTTATACAGTTGCTCTATCACC
>NW_010160387.1:0-1458 GCF_000695765.1 Mesitornis unicolor | reverse complement strand
CTGAAAAAGGGGGAAATAAGCTGCCCATTAATATTTAGTGTATTAAAGTAAATGTATAAGGGGGCCATGCCCTGTGTAATTAAAAAAAAAAACAAACTAACTAAATAAATGAAAAGGTAGGAGGAGGAGAGAGAAGGATCTTTAACTTCAGACTACCAGATACACTGGCATTCGTACCACTGGGAATATTAAACATTAAGAAATTTAGAAATAGATAAGCCATCAATATAAGGTATTTTCTGAAGCTTGATGGTATGGTGGAAGAAGTACTGGGTAGTTCAAAATAGGTGGTCTTAGCTGCTGGGAGACCTGAAGTTTATCCTTTGCTCTTTAACAAGATTTCTCTGTGAATGTGATCAATACATTTAATCCCGTTCTAGCTCAGCTTTCTTCCTTCTCAAAAGGAAAAGTTTAATTACAGAATGAGGTTTGCAATGTGCCTTTCACAAAACAGGATTGAAAGTACAAAGTGTTACTGCAAACATGGCCTGATTCCAGCCTGCACTCACATCCAGGGACAGTTTTCACTTCTCATGAGTCACACCTGAAGGTGATTGTGTGGTTATCCTGGGCAGGTTACCACTCACAGGTGAGAAGATCATGTCATAATGTTATGAAGAGAAAATAAATTGATTGCCTTATTTTACAAAAGCTGGCATAGAGGACTTGAAGATCCTTCTAATATGTTTTACTAGCATACAAAAAAAAAAAATAAATAGACATTATATAACAAAAAATTGATTTCTGAGAATTCTTCAACAATTTGAAATAGATAATTTAAGTAATTAGAATCAAGTAATTAAAGATAGATCCATATAGAAACAGAAATCTTGACACTAATGTATAAAATTGGTAATTCTTGCTGTCTGTAAATTAGTAGCAAGACGCTGTCTCTCTTTATCACCTACATCAACTCCTGACTGTCAGTCTGAATAGAATGATAGTTACTTGAGCAGAAATATAGGTTGGATTACACTGGCTGACTTTGTTTCTTTTTTTTGTGGTATGTTTCAGGCGAACCGTGATGCTGTACTGAGCAGAATACCAGAACACAAAAATGACCGCATCATCAGTTTGCAAAGTGCATCTGTAGTCTATGACTTACTTACTATAGCCTTGGGCAGAAGAGGCCAATATGAAATGCTCTCAGAGGTTTGTCAATAATAGTGAATATTCAACTGTGTCTTTATTGCTTATTTCCCCTAATCATGTTAATTGTGACAGAACTTAAGTACTTGTTTCTCTCTAACATAATAAAGGGCTTATATTAAGATAACATAAATTTTAAAAAGCCCTGGTTCTTCTCTGGTATATGTTCATATTCACTCTTTAATCTGCATCTCCTGTGCTATGAAGCTCTGAATTTGGGTATTCTTGCATGTACTTCATAGCTGCAAGTTGTGCATACAAGTCACTTTTAATTAGTTCATAGAAGGTCTTTCACAAAACAAAGGACTA
>NW_010160386.1:17232-18134 GCF_000695765.1 Mesitornis unicolor | reverse complement strand
ATCTTTTGAGGTCCCTTCCAACTCCTGAGACACTGTGATTCTGTGGATCTGCCTGATTTGTCCCAGAGCAGCGATGCTGAGGAGTCTCCAGCTCTGCTCAGTGCCTCGGCTATGACACCAGGCACACTGTGGGGCTCTGTGGCCACCCTCCCTGTGGCAGGAGGCTGCAATGGAGTGCCACGTCAGCCCCACCTGAATTTTTACTATGATTTTTGCTTTCCTGTCTGCAAAACTGAACAGCAGCCAGTCACTGGCTGTGGACAGCACCAGGCTGGGCCCCACACTGCCAGCTCTGGTCCTGGGGTGCCTGTGCTGACTGTTCCCTCAGGGGCCTGCGCAGGGCCTTGTCCCACCATCCAGAGCAGCCTGGGGTGGCTGGAGCCCCAGTGGGTCAGCCAGGCCTCATGTCAGGTGGGGCAGTGGGGTCAGAGATGGCCTAAGGCGCATGACAAGGTGGCAGTGGCCACTGAAGGCCTAGGGATCAGGCCTGGGCCTCTCCCCAGTGGGACAGGGCTGTCCATGTGGTCTCTAGGCCTAAGCCCCAGAGAGAAGGTTCATGATGTGATACAAATGACCTACACTATATGTCCAGACCAAACTAACCATTTCTGCATGGAGTATAGCAGTGGATGTCTCTAGAGAACACCCTTCCTGGGGCCATGCATCTTTGGGTGAATCTGTGAACACCTCTTTAGCTGCTCACTACGAAGCAAGCCTCTCGATGTCTGGTTTCTTGTTGACTGAGGCAGCTGGATCTTATTCACAGATTGCCTTCCACATTCATGTTTATAGGCAACATGCTGAGTTTTGTCTTTTATTCATAGTTTAAATATGGAGACACTCGAACAGCATTCACTCAGAAGAAATACTGTAGTGTTGGTCTTGGTCCTTCTCTCTGTTTG
>NW_010160386.1:10562-17201 GCF_000695765.1 Mesitornis unicolor | reverse complement strand
AGGAAAGTTTGTTTTCCGTCTTGAGATGGTATTTACACCACAGTTAAGGGATGCCTCTGCTCACTCTGACACTTCCAAACTAGTTTTGATTTTCCGCTTCAGGAGTAATGCAAGTACAGCATGGAGTGACGTTCAGCCTCAGGCAAATTATCTGTGGCATCGAGCTTCAGATAAAATAACCGCATGCATCTTCACCGAGGATCCCTCCCACAGTCTGCAACCTGCATTGAGCTCCCTGTTACCGCAGCTTCACTCGTCATGTTCATAAGCTGTACTTGTATCATGACTGAGGTGTAAAAATATCCTCCAAGTCAGTTTACAGTCTGCTTCCTGCAGTAGAGAAGTGGTACTTGGGACCAGGATTCTTGAGAGCAGCTATTTTGACGCTGCGGTGACTACCTCGGTTTACAGGCTGCTGTGGCTAAATTGCTCTTCTAAAATAAAAAAGTTTGACTTTTTGTCAGATTTATCCTTCAATGAAGGGGCCAACTCACAGGCCCTGGCATCTGCTGTGGTGTGGCAGAGGGTGATGTGATTCATTCAAATGCTAAATCCCGTGGTCACTCAAGTGAGTGAATAGAAGAATGATCTTTGCTGCTGGAGAAAAAGGATTCCAGACCACGTCACTCCAGCAGCTTCAAAGCCTGAATCAAAGATATTAGGGCTGATCAGAAAATGATGATTAACTCTGATATTCTGAATTTATCTTTGGCCAGCTAGCGTTAGCAGTTTCCCTCATATGTCAATAACAAAAGAATGTCTCACTAGCAGTATAAAACCTTCAGAAAGGATGACTTGTTGCCATAAGCAGAAATAAACTTGCTTTGACAGCCACTTAGAAAATAGAGCAGATTGCTATATTTAATTTCCGAAAGACTCAGTTGTGATGTCACTCTCAAATAACCATGACACTGTAGCAATGAGATATGCAAGAGTAAAGTACAATCAAACATTATCTGTAATTGTATTAGTTGTGTTCTACATTTATTCTGTGTTAGAAATTAGGAACTTTTCAGTAGTTTTTTGAAGAAGATTTCCCCATTTTTCGCCAGGATATGTACTATCCTACATAAAGATACTGCACCAGGAAAAGGCAAAGCCTCTTGGAAATCCTGCTTCTTTTTCAGTAAGGTTTAATAGAACTGGTAGAAACAACAAGAATGTAATGGAAACAGTATTTTTTCTCTGTGGAAAATGTAAACAGAATTTAATGCTTTATATTTCATAGTTTTTTTAGTTTTTCCTGAAAAAACAATATGACAGCTGCGATGTTCTACTTAGTCTAATAAAATTATGGGCATTGTTCTTAAAAGAGGCCATTTTCACTCTAAGGGTTTTGCTGCAATTCCTAATGCAGCACTGACTGGGAGTTCATGAGAAGAAGCAAACTACTTCAAATCTGCAGAATCTGTCTTTTTCTATATACAACCACTATGTTCTTTAGGCTAAAAAAGAAATAGGACAAGCAACTATACCACTGAGACTGAGAATCGGGCTCTGTGACTCAAAATCATTAGGAAAAACAGGCTAATGGCACTTTCTAGAAACGTTGTGAAGTTAGCTAATATTTGTACAGTAGTGGTGTACAGGTGATATACCCTATTGGCCTTCTGTCATGTCAACTAGTATCTCAAAAGAACCATATAGTAATTGTGGGTTGTATGTGTAGCCTTTAACATGCTACATTTTTTGCTTTTCTGCATTCTTCTGAGGCTTAAATGTCATTTTTTTGATGGTTCATTGACTTTCAGAGCCAAAAGTACAGGTATATGATGTGACACAATACAACTAAGTATGGTACAACAGACATCTATGCTGCAAAACTCTGCACTGCACCCCCCTTAAATATGTCGTTCACACTGGTGAATGTTGGTTCAGCTGCAGCCAGTGCTGAGTCCAACTTGAAGCTGGGGAATCTTCTAGAAGCTTCTCACAGAAGCTACCCGTGCAGTCCCTCCCCTGTTACCAAAACCTTGCCACACAAACCTGTTACAGCCTGATATACATTTCCTTTAAACAAAAAATAAAAGAAAAAGAATTTTAAAAATGATGCTTTTAGCTTTGACCATCTAATCATGAAGTTCATAGAAATGGGAGATACTGATTGAAGGGATTGTTTTAAGTTCACCTACCATTTTTTTAAGTCTTCCCAGAGAGGTTATAAATACGTATTACTGTCACCAGGCAGTTTTATGAACTTGCAACTACGTGCTTAGATGCTAATATCTTATTAACCTGTTTAGGGGAAATGTATCATGAACAGCTGAGAGGAATTTCTTTGAATCTTAAGCTAAAAGACAGATTCCAGTGTTTGCACACTTGTGGGAAAGAAATAGAATAAATGACCTTTCTGAATCAAAAGCTACCACTCAAGAAAAGAAAAGAAAATAAATGGGAGATTTTATTTTTTTATTAACATTTACATTTCCCTCTTTTCACTGTTTCTGCCATAAGAATGCCTATGCAGTTGATTTTTTGAAAAGGGGCAATTTGACTGATTAAACCAGGCTGCCGCACTTTAAATATGCAACCGGTTACCATGGCAACAGTTTTACTTTGACACACAGCTTATCTTGTTTTAAGGAGTGCAGCCTGTTGTTATGGCAATTTGGAACACCACTATAATAAAATATATAATAAAACACTAGTTGAAATGAGTTCAATAATTAAAAATCTAAACCTGATTTAATACCTTGTAGGATGGTGTAGTTTCTCAAATTTAACAGATCAAACTTGAGTGGAACCGAGGAAGAAAGAACCAAAGTTCATGAAGAAATAAGGATAAGGGATTATATTTTATACCACTGAAAGGCAAAGTTAGACTGCAGAAGCGTTTTGTAACATGATATTTCACTTGTTAATCCACGATGTTTTCTGCCTTCATGAAGAAACACATTACTTCCTCTTTTGCAGATTTCTTCAGGAGCAAAATCTAAATAAACGGATATAGAAGGACCAATGCAAATTATCCCCTAAAGCTCTTAGCATTATAAGCAAGATGAATATTCTAACAGAAGTTTCATAAACAGTAAGAGTAAATGATCAGAGTTCTGTCCTAAAATAAACCTTTTTCAAAAAAGAAATATTGTTTGAGAATCCTAAATGTACACACTTCTCCCTCCTGATACAAACAACTCACATTAGATGCTGAGTACTCATGCACAAGCCTGCATATTTTAAATAAGAACAATATCTACATGCCTTTTCCTACAGGCATATTGAATGAGTCTCTAAATCTTTAGAAAAGTTCAATTCATATTTAAGCAAGAGCTGGAATGGTCCTGGCAGTAGAGGAGTGGTCTGAGGGACATCCAACCATGCAAAGCCTGGAAATAAAAGAACATGAGGAAGAAACTTTAGTCCAATTATCCAGTCCAAAAGAAAAGTAGCAGAAGAGGGCTCTGCATTGAGTAAGTAAGCTCAGTTAGGGTCCACCTCCTGGAGGTGAAGTAATTTTCTGGTGAAGTAGCCATATATTTTTGAAGAAATATCTGTCACTTATGAATTGCTCAAGTTGTGAAGCAGATAAACCCAATATCTTAGTCCTATTTCTGTTTCTTGAAAATCAATTTAAGAGTTCTGTCCCAAAAACAAACCATAAGCAAATGCTTAATAGAGGGTACAGTCAGGTAAAGAAGACCTAATGCTCATCCACCATTTGTCTGTTTTCAGTTCAGGGTATTTCTCTGGCCTCTTCTAATTTGTTTATTAACCTGCCACAGACCTTTCCTCCAGCCACCTAAAGTCACATCATTTTTTTCCATCCACAGTGTTTCTACACCTGTGTCCATATGCAAATACACTGGCCCACATACGACACAGAGATGGTGCAAGACTTTTCTTCAGTAGGAATTTTATCCTTTCTTCTCTGGAAAGTTATTGATAGCTTTCACCTGCCCTTTGCCTCAGTAAATTATTTACTCTGATTACAAAATTTCCCATAATTCTAGATTGCATATGGAATAATCTGCAAAGATTCTCAATTCTCTGGAAGATGATGGTTTATGTTTCTGCTGCAAACCAGCGATTTGAAATTTGATATTAGGAAAATGTTCTTCTTCTGCAAGAAAAGACATGATTCAGTGCAGTATTCACTACCTCTATATATCATTTAGGTCCAGCACACGTAAGGACATAACTTTCTTCTCAGCATTTCCTATTGGATATTTTGAGCCAGTTTACCTCCTTTTAAAGTGTTTAGTTCTCCCTGCACGTGTTGTAAGGAAATTGGACACTTTGAAGCTGAATTTCATCTATGTCCATCTCTTTTTAGAAGTTTATGTTTTAGCAGGTTTGGAAAATTTTGCCTGAAATATTTAAGTTTGGGGGGTTTTTTGTTGTTGTTGGGTTTGTGGTTTTTTTAAGTAGTCTGTTTTAAGTTGTACTGGCTATGAATTTTTCTGTATTTACAATATTTGTTCTTGGATAGTTGGTGGTGGTTCTCGATATCTCTATCACTCTTTCAGTTTTTACTAAGACAAATAAATTATTTAGTCTGTGAGATTTATCAGTTTAACTTTGAATTCCTCTTTCATTTACATATTTTTCTGCCAATCAGCAAACAATCCTTCATAGGTATGATGTCTCCCAAGACATTTACAAACAAATTCTAGGTAACAAATATAGGTAGAAAGAATGCACATGAAGAAGTCACTTCCTGAATAACCACTTTGGGAAGCAAGCATGAAAAGTGGGAATTCAGATCAAATCTCAATGTTGTGCCTCAGGCCCCTCTTCTTCTTTGCAGTAGCATCAAAGTTGCTTTGAGTTTTCAAATTGGTTTCTTTAAAACGCTATCACTGCCTTGCTGTAGTATGTCTTCTCTCCTCATCTCTTTGCTTTTTCACCCCCCTTTGATAACTATCAAGAAGCCTAACAACCATTAGACCCAGTCTTGTCCCCTTTCTGGTGGTGTCTGTGAATTTAATTTCTTTCTGAGCTTGTATCTTTGAAAGCTTCGTTCCCTCCAGCAGTCTGCCTCCTTGTTTCTGCTTCTCAGTTTTCCAATCTTACTTGTGATACATGAGGATATATGTGGTTTCAGATGTTCCTTTCTCTCCCTTTAAGAAAATTCCACCGCCACTTTCATTGCAGAAAACGTGAATTTGAAAAGACAGAGCAGGAGCCATTTCCTGTACTTCATATATCCACAGTAAGGGTACAGGAGGAAATCAGTATAAACCAGTTCAGCATAAAACTGGGTATAGCTTACAATATATATATATACACACACACACAGACACACATGGCCATGACAAAGGTAGTAGAGGCCACAAAATGTCTTTTGACTGTCATTTTAAGGATGATCACAGATGTACGAGGGGCAGATGTTTTCCATCTTGCCTAGGGCTACACAAATCTGTGAGCTGGCAGTGGACTCCTACATGAAAGACTAAAAGAGTGATCAGCTCATACAAGACATCAACTTTTAAGTATTTGGTATTTTTAAGCCCACTGTCAGTATTGACTGTTAGTTATTACTACAGGCCTGTGAAGCAGAGGATTACTGTTCACCTCTGTGTTTTGGTAGACAGAAGAAACCCAGATCCAGGAGTAAGGCACCTCCATAGACACCCTCCAGTGTCTGGTGTAGGTGACGTGCCCAGGGCCATGCAGAGAAGCAGTAGCAAAGGGTGGTAGGAGCACTCAGTATCTGCCTGGGCTGTACCCACCATCAAGCCCCGAGGTGACAAGCTCTTCAAGAGATGAAGTTTTCAGTGCCGCCCCTACTCTCTGACTTTAATATCAAGGGAAATTCAGCATTAAAAAGCTGGTTTGAATTACAAACATGCAGCACTTTCCAGTAGCTATGCAAACAGACTGGGGAAGGCAGTTTATACTGAACATCTGTGAAATTCATCTCGTCGTTAAAGATATGAAACAACAGCTTCTAAGTTTCAGAATATTTCTTTAAGCTACTTGGATGTCAGCCTCATGCATTCCTAATTGGAAGATTTCAGCAATATGACTATTGTTTCTGAAATTAGATTTGCTTATTGCTTATGCCTCTGATTGTTATCACTAACTTTCTACTTTCTTTTAATTTCTGTTCGTTTAGTTCTGTGCTTTTCTCTTGTCATATCCTTTCTTTTCTGTATTTCTTTGTTTTACATTTTCAGCAATAAATCTGGGAATTTAGCATTCCACAGACAAGGTTATTAAAATGTCATTTAGTAAGATGGTAATGGGGGATTAATAACTGATAACGGAGAAGAGACACATTTTACTCATTAGTTCAATAAACAGTTAATTTCTGCTAAATTCAAGAACAGTCTTTATCCAAACTATGTATGTTTTCTCTCTACAACCATTAGCTATATGATGGCATCAGTAGATTTTCATTTGTATCTTAAAAATTCTTCTAATGTAGCTTTTACAAGGCAGTCATACAGTCAAATAACGGCCGTGCTATTTGCTCAAGCTAAGCAAAAACACAAAGAAGTAGAAGCTTTCCTCAATAAAAAACCCCTTTAGCCCTGAATCTTACTTATGCCCACATCTTTAGATCACTGCAAGCGATGTCCAACTTTCCATTTATAGATGATCATTCCCATTATCACGTTCTCTAACACTGTCACAAATGCTTACCTCCCCAGTAAGTCTGGATGCCCCCTAGCAATTACACTGAATAAAATCCAA
>NW_010160386.1:0-10531 GCF_000695765.1 Mesitornis unicolor | reverse complement strand
AGGAATGCTGGTGAGCATGATGTAGAGTCACTGCAAATTGAAATGGCATTTCAAAATTTTGCTAGATCCTTTCTACTCAGGCCAGTCCAATTACTCAGCTTGTTCTCATTACCTCCTTTCATATAAGTATTTGATGGTTTGCTGCTGTGCACATTATCCCATGGAGCTGGCTGCAGTTTGCAGTTGCTTTATGAGGAAACATTTCCACAAAGGAGGGGGAAAAACCAGCCGTGTGCAAACTAAAGGTGGACACCATAGGTATGTGGTCTCAAATCTCACTTTTGCAGGTTATTTTAGGGGCACGGAAAAGTAAATTTGACAAAGTCATCAAACTGTCAGGTTTCTGTTTCAGGGAAGATAGTAGGCCATCACTTCTATTACTGCTCCGCTCTGAGTCACCAATAATAGCAGTGAGCCTTGGGATCAACCTAGGCAACCATTTCCAATAATAGTTTTACCTGTTTATTAAGTGAACTATTTTTTTAACAGCAGGACACCAGAGATGGTGCAGCTTGCAAGCTGTATGTGGGCCAGAACTAGTGAAGTAAGCAGGAACAGCTTTGAACTAGAGTAGAAACCTGCAACATCAGCTGTACATGACGCAGAAGTCTTTGGAAGAGTGCAATGTGCCTGCAGCTTCATCCGTCCCCAGAACAGAATGATCCTCTGGGGACACTTGACTTCTGTGTCTCTGGTGCTAACAAAATGTTTCTTCTCGTTGTTTTCTACTCACCTTCTTCCCAGTGTCCCTTAGCACAGCATCCTGATACCCTACAAAGGATACTCGTCGCTTTACTACGTCATTCCCAGTTGCCTTCACACTCCAGAATCAGCTGCAGGATGTGGTAGGAAATGATGCATAGCTGCTAGCACATAGGGTTCTGCGTGCATATACAATCAAAAGGAGGCCAAAGCATCCCCCCAGAAAGCAAGAAAGTCAGGGTTTCTTTTCTTCTGGGGAAAATCAGTGTTTGGAAATTCTGCAGCATGCAAAGAGTTACAGGAAATTAGGTTCTTAAAGTACGTAGGTGTGGTGCAGAAAGGGGAAAATAAAAGGTGGAATTAATTATGAAATTGCTGTTTCTTTTTTTAGAGTTTGATATATTAACATTCAAAGTTTTATAAAAAAATAAACACTTGACCAATTCCATGGGTACATGAATAGGGAAAACTACTGACTTTATAGGCTTTCCTCAACTGGGTTGATAGAGATGACAACCCATGGAAACACGAAGAGAGGACAAACTCAGGAACAGAAGGGCTGTCCCATCCTCTATCCCTGGCCAACAGTGCAAAGTATCATGGAGGTGTAAGTTAGATGTAATTTTAAATATTTAAAAGCTTAACAGTGCTAGAAAGCTAGAACACATATACATTTATAAACTGATACTTTGCTTGCACCACCTCAGATTTACTTCTTTCTTTGTCAACAAAGCTGGAGAGAAGAAAGAGACTGAAAAAATTCAACTTAAGTCTATGAGTAAGTGCAGAAATTTAATCTAACTGTTCAAGACACCAGTGCCTAGCATGGCAAGTTAAAACCGCAGTCTTTCATTTTAATGTATGTCTGGTTTTAGTCACCTGCATACGCTTAAATGCACAAAACCACAGTCCACTCAAACTTAATAATGTCCACCTCTGAAAAGTATAACATTGTCCAAGGAATTTAATATATGTGAGCAGCAGTTACGTGAATACTGAATTCAATGGATTAAATACAAAGCAAAGCTTGACAAACTGAGCTTGAAGCACAGGGTAAAATTAGTGGGTGTGAGAGAGAAAGAAATACCTGAAGCTATGCTGAAATTCTTTCCAGTTTGCACAGAAATCAGAGAGGAAAATGAACCCACAAAAAAACCCAAGCCAACGGTTTCTCCTTCTTTGTGTAAATTCTTTGCCATCCTTCAAAGTTTATCATCAAACAAAAATCAAAATAATCTTTGTGATACAATTAGACGGGGAAAGGATAAAAGATAAATTGTCTTGATGTCTTAACATCTGAAGTGCAAGCTGCGTGTTAAACATTTAAGGGCATTGGCATTAATTCACTGAGTATCTTCAGTGTTTTAAAGGATGTCACTGTCTTCCCTTCCCTTCTTTCTCTGCCAGAGCTTACCTGCCACAGGAGTGAAGCAGATACCTTTATGTCCTCACCCACACCTCCCAAAATTAATTGCTTAGCTTACATTGCCAAAAAGGTGAATTGCAAGCTGCAAGACTGCATACTGGAGCAGACGAGAAGCATCCCTAAGCTTCATTTTGCCAACTCTTCTGTGGAGACAGTAACATTAAATACAAGGTAAAAATGGGTGTATACGTTTGGAAACTTGCACTATTTTAGGAAGATTCTTTAGATAATGTCTCCCAGTGCCCTAATTACTCATTTTACAGTTACACATAATTAATAACAAAATTTTAGCAAAATTTTAGCAAAATTTTCACTAAATCTAATAGAAGCAAAATTATGCCACTACTTAATTTAAGGAACAATTTGTACAAAAGTGATATTTCCTAACATGTTTAAGCTACTCTTTGCCACTGACATTTTTCAGTGAATTCACCTTTTTAAGAATGTAGTTTGGTGGTAAGTTGCAAGATAATTCTTTGGATGGTGGATTGACAGGAGGTTTTGTGCAGTATCACAAAGGAAACACTAAAAGATATGTTACACTTCTACCACTCTGTCTCTACTGCTCTTATTATGGGAAATTTCCAAGGCAGTCTGAGCTCTGAAGGCTTTGGTTAGCTCTGTTTCCATGTTAGTATTGTCAGATGGTGGTGTGACACATAATTTAATATTTGAGAAAGTAATTATATATTTTCAGGGTTGATTTCTCTTTTACATCGCAGGCTGAATTTGCTCATGTCACGGTTTTCAGAAAGTGCAAATAGGTGATTCACATTTCTCTGTGTTATTTTTATTTTATGTTTTCTTTTTTCGATGTTAGGAAGTGATTGAACCTATTTTACCTTAAACATGAACAGAAACATCCTTTCCATTCCAGCAATTATACTGTGTTAGAACTTTTTTCCATGTTCACTTTTGATAATTAAACAGTATTTTAGGTAGACTTTTCTTTTTAGGAGCTCAGGACTATGTTTGTACTACTCAGTGCAGTGGCATCTCAAGACACATAAATGACTGCAGAATGAGTTAGCAGAGGCATGAGATAATATATATATATATATGTTATATGATAAATTACCCTGGGTTTCATTTTCAGGCAACATAACTATAATACTTCTGATACTCGAGCCACCAGGGATGCCAGCCACGACACAGCACTCTGATAGATGGATATATGCTTAGTTAGTCTCTCAGCCTTAGGGAAACAAATAACCAATGTTAAAAGGACAAGAAAATACTGCAAATAGTGTTGTGGGGTTTTTTCCAATGCGTTTTCAATCATTTTTTTAAACAAATGAAAGATATTTAAGAAAGAAATCTTGATAGGAGTTTAAATGGGACACACCTGGAAGTCTACCACAGTAAGAAGAAGTTCTTAAATGGTTATTAGTTTCAAGTAATGGAGGTATCTCTTTTAACAAATGTAGAACTGAACACAATAACAAATTAGTCAAAAGCAGGGCTAAGGACACACAATGGGGATATCTCCAAGTTTTGTCCTATTTCTCTTCCCCATTTGTTCTCTTGCATTATACATAGCTATTCCAGTGGGAGTAGAGCAAGGCAAACGCTCCGCTCCTGAGAATTGCACTTGGACAGCCCATTAGTCAGGGTGGATGATGGACATCCCATTGTCTTCTGCATTTCAGCATTTAGGGCATATGAATGCAAATGAAGTAAAATTGATTCATATTATTTTCAGAAACAGTGGAAGCACAGTTACACCATGTATAGGCTTCTGTCTGTCTCTTAACTAACATAGTGAGGTAATTCATGCGTGTCAGCTCTCCAAAATTGACCTGGCTGATTTAGTTCTTTTGGAAGAAAAAAAAACAAACCACAGTTGGAATTAAAAACACATTTCTCCCACAACTAGAACATTACTGTTAAAAATAAGGAAGCTTGGTCATTGAATCAAATATTTCATTTATCCTAGGGAGAATACAAATGAAACACATTAGAACAAATATCGCAGGTACTTTAGTTTCTTTGCTGCTTTTATTTCACTCAGCCTTGCGCCTATAAATTCTGTATACAACTTCAGACTACTGAAGGGTTGGGGAAAGAATAGTGTGGTAGCGACACTAAGAAAAAATAATTGCAATAACTTTTATCTTGATGAAAAACGTTTTTCAACTCAAAATGTTCATTGGTACCAGATTAAAAGAAAAAACTCAGATGAGACTTTTTTCGCTATGTTTTTCAAATAAATTTAAGAATTTTTCTTAAAGATTTTTTAGCATATTTTGGCCAGATAAGGCCTCAGATTTCAAATATACCCGCACACTAAACATATAATCATAGAATGTATTGGGTTGGGTTGGTTGACCTTTAAAGACCATCTAGTCCAACCCATAATGACACCTGTTTACAGTGAAAATAGCTTTATTGCAATTGCATGTGTCAAAAAGTAAGGGAAATGAGTAAAGATCCTAATCTAATATGTTCCTGTCCTACCATCTTCTATTTTAACTGGATTTCTTGACAGCTTCACTCACAGGAAGATGGCTAACACTGAGCTTTTTCTTCTAAACCAAAGTATTCCTGAAAAGGAGAACTTAGATATTGAAACAAAGAGAAAATAAGAAAGACTCGACTGTCAAAGACTGTGGGGACAGTCTCAAATGTTTGTTGTTTTGGGGGGTTTTTTTCAGATTTTGACAGTGTTCTGCTTCCTGCAGCAAGGGGGCATTTGGAAATCCCAACAGGTGAAAGTACGAACACTGGACTTACTCCTTTGAAAAATAACTCCCACAAAGAGAAAGCACGGAAAAAACTGTCCAATGACTTTGAAATGTAGCCAACTTCATCTGCCTGTGAGGTACTCTCGGGCAAAATTTTGAGTGGAAAGGTACATTTCTTATTTTTTCACTTATCATGACCTGGATAGAGATTTTCTGATTTGCTTTATGATTTTAATTTATTTAGCACAAAAATTTAGCTTTGTGTTGATATTTCTGGGTGGTGCAGTAGGTTTTGGGTTGGTTTTCTTTGGTAGAACCGAGTGGAAAAGATTATTAAATTGATTGGAGGAACGAGGGGAGCTCTAATTTTACAAAGTGTCTCATCTACACTCTTGTTTCAAGGATCATTTCTATCTTGTTTTATAGACTGTTTCCAATTTATCTTGCGAAAAGGTACACACAACATTGCTTATAAGGCTCCTACCTGCAGGACTGGTTGTAAGCCTGTGACAGCAAAGGAGGTGGTGTTTTGTACTCATATGTTCCAGCAACTTCTGCATCGTGACTGAGCTCTTGTTTTCCATGCTGTGCTGTTCATCCTTTTTTTTTTGTACTGTAACAGGGCATGTATTGCAGCAGTATGGTGTAGCTGATCCATTGCTCTTTGGAAAGTTATTTAACCCTCTACATTCATTCATCAAATCCCAGTAATTTCACTTCTCTCAGTTTTAACAATGGGATAAGCAGCCCCTGATTTCACTCTCTTGAGCTCTGCCACACTTCTCTTCCTTTTTGCATTCAGTTTCCCCCTTGCTTCTCTCTCATGTCTCCAGAATACAGCAGGCAAAATAGTGCCACATCTCACATAAGCTTGTAATTCTCACCCACATTATAGATGCTCCACAACCACAGCCACCTGAATGTCTACTTCTGTCTCTTACCAGTTTCATCAAATGAGTCAGACCTCACCTAACCTTTATCTTCTTATTATTTCTCTTCCTATTCTTAAACTTCTTCCCATACTGCCCTTTTACTTACATCTCTTCCAGTCATAGATAAAGTTTTTATTTAAAATAATATTTTTTTTCTCAAAACCCGCTTCTAAAGGACTGCATTTCATCTTTTCACTAATCTCCATCAATGCAATGTATCAGCCATGCTTTTTTTTTTTAAGATAGGTTTAATTCAGCCTCATCTCCTTGGAAACAAAGCTTTGCCTCTGATACTGGTGTCCAAAAGAAAGCATTAAATTGAAGAGATCTGACATTACTTTTTCTCTTAGATCGGTGTCTCACATTTTACTATTCATTACACCATTGAACCAGCCTTGACACAGTAAATCAAGCACTATTTCATGCTAACTTGCCAAGGAAAGCTTTATCAAAATACAATTTCGTTCAGACGTTTGTGACGAGGAGACAGCAGTACATGCTGCTGCAAAATGCTCTTACTGCAGAAATTAGGATTCCCAGCACTATTCCCCAGAACGATAAGGAACCTAAACAGCCAGCATAAAAAAACACTTTGGAAATCCTCCTTCCTCTCACTATGTGGATAAATGTTAAGCTTAAGCTCTCATAACCTAAGCTCACAGTTTAAACACCGTGGCATAAACGTTGCGAGGGGGCTTCCTCCCTCCACAGCACTGTTGGCACATCATCCAAATTGCGAATAATGAGCTACACAGAAGGCATCCGAGTAGTGCCAGGGATTTTCAAAGAGGTTTATGTAGGAGTGTTTATGGCTAATTTTCCAGTGCCTCTGCTAAGGGAAATCCTGTCTGTATTTGAATTAATAATCTCAGTAAAAATATGTTTTATACCTATTCAGCCATACCAAAAGACTCAGAGGTATAAATAGAAGCTGATTTGGATCTCTTGCAAACCAGTTTTCTCAAAATCATGTTCAAAATTGCTGGAGATGGGGACAGAAGAAATCGTGTGTCTGTCAGAGATTGTCTTTTGAGCAGAGCCGTTACCTAAGAGAGAAAATCAAAGTTAAAAGGTAGTACGTAGCAAATTGGCCATGACTAATACTTTAGGTACATTTTTTTGAGCTCTGAATAATACTGACGTTTTGATTAGCATTGGTAGCAGAAATGAAAGAAGGATGTGGGTGTACAAATAAAAACCCAGCACTTTTAAGTCACTGCCCCAGTGGAAATAGTGATTACTACTGTGCTGCTGAGATATTCCTATTCTTCATTTACAAATTATATGCTAACTGCTCCAGAAGAGTTCAGTTATTCGGCAGGGTGCTGAGTTTGTGAAAGTTTTTTTGGGGAAATGCAGCCAGTCTAAGGAAAATAGAGTGAAAGCAGATTCTGTATTCTCAAGATAAAACAGATCTGGCAAGTACTGACAACAAATCAATTTGCTTTTGGATACAGGGCCAACAATTCCTAATGGCTGGCAAAAGATAATATCAGTGATTTGAAGCAATGAAGGAGGCAGCATGAAGGAGTTTCTATAAAGTCTTAATTTTATAATAAAATTCTCTGCCTTTTGAAAAATAACAATAATCAGATAAGCTTTAGATGTAATCTTCTGTCCAAATGGAAATGTTTTAGATTAATTTGTCACGTAATAAAGAATTACTGTTTTCCTTTTGAAAAATAGCCAAGGAGAAAGAAACAGGTTGTAGCTTTAGTGCTACTGTCACTTAATAAACATAGTCTTGTGATAGTTTATAGAGGGAAATATTTATAAAAGCCATGTTACAGCATTGGAAAATTACAGATCTGCTTCTACTTTGGGTGAAATAGTAATTTTGAAGTACCTAGGTCACAAAGGTTTTCTTCTATGCAGGGAGGTCTTCATTAAATGCACTAAAACAGGCATTTCTTGTACAAAAAGGAATGGCCATCAGTTCCCTGTATGAACACTGTTATTCCATAACAACAGCACCCATTCTGCAGATTAGCCTAAGTAAGTTGCAAAAGGAGCAAATTGAATTGCACAGAGAAGTTTGTGGCATGAAGGGAAATCATCCAGACGAGGAGCTGGTGTATAACAGCCTTTGCAGGTTGACCCTGTGCAAACAATAGCTTAAGGAACCTAAACACCACTTTCAAAAGGCTTTTCTGGGAAACCCATACATTGAAATGTATGAGAGATGATGAGAAACTCTTTATGGTGCCTTCAAATCCAACGAAAAGCCAGGTTACATTAAAATATAGGGCTTATTAAAATTACTCTGATACCAGTCTTCATATTTCTGGCAATTGTCTTCGAAGTCAGTGGACTTATAAATCTATTGTTCTAGAAACAAACTTTGATCTTTGTGACTGCAGAATCACATTCACAGTACTGAAAATCTCTCTTTTCCTGTTCTCTTGTCACTATTGCTTTAATATTCAGACCGGTATCCCTCGAAACATCAAATCCATTAATTCTGGTTATTGCTCATTATAGTGCTCTTTCAAGCAAGGAATACTCTAACAGGCCAGGTGTAGGAGTTTGGGCTTCATACTTTTCCAAACAAAGCATTTTTACTCTTAAATAAAGGTCCAAGAGTGAATAGGTCCAAATGCCTGGAAATCAACATTAAGCAAGTATGCCTGTCTTGGCCTTTTCTTTATATGTACACATTCTCTCTTGCAAATACAAACTAGTTGCTCTGTTAGCTCTTTTTTGATACTCAGGAGGGCATTAAAAGAAAGAGGGAAACATATATCGAAAGTCTTCTTATTTAAACACATAAAAATGACTTAAACCAGAATTTCATGAAATGTGAAGCTGAGTTGTTTGCATTGCCTTTGAAAGAAACACAAGATAAAAATGAACAATGAATGTTTTGTCATTGCCGCTCATTTTGAGCAGCAAGACCAAACCACAAACTTTTCCTTGAAACTATGTGTTTCTAACCAAAATTACAAGAAGTACACATACTATCCACATATGTAGAATTCAAATGTGTTTAAAGCATGGCCCATTGACAAACAAAATAAACACATGTCACTCATTTAACATTTCAGATTATCCTGCGTGTTATCCAGATGCCCCTCTTAACAGTAGTGACTCACAGGCTTGCCCTATTTTTCATTTTCATTTAGCAAAGTTACGCCTTATAGAGACACCTATTTCATTATTGCTGTACTTGAATTACAGAATTACCCAGACAGGAGTACTGCAAAAACATCACATCCTAAAATGCAATTTTACCAATCTCCCAAAACGTTTACCATGTGCTGAAGAACAAGCATGAGCAATTTAAAGTTGCTTAAAGTTTCAAGTGCCTTCAAGCAACTGAAACCAGGGCATGACGCGAGTGCCGTCTCAGCTCTAAATATTGCATTGACGTAATAAAATATGTTGCAGTATATGAAAGCGTTTTCAAAGATAATGTGATTTTCTTTACAACAGGTAGGCAGTGTATGTGTCGTGACTTCCTGGAATGCACTTTGTTTCTTCAATTTTGAACAGCTTAACTGGTTTTTCTGCTCTATCATACAACCTTGGAGGAGTGTATAGTATCTGAAGGGATCGGAATAAATTTATTGTAATTTTGTTCACTATAAAAGACGGCTATACGTACCAGAAACAGGTTTTAAAGTAGGTACTCAATTTCTGCATTGTATGTGATCAAACATATCTCATAAGAGAAAGGAAATATATGGTTAGGTACATGAGTTTTGCAAAGAGTAAGATAAAATATAGCTGTTTATTGCAAGTCATCCAAATGGAGTATTTGAGTAATCCTGAGCTAGGCAAGGGGAAACAAGGAATAAACGTATTTAAATGGAACACTGAAAGTTATAGCTTCTTACAATCATCTCATAGTGTATGATCATTTTGTCACGTCCTCCAGAATGAATGTTAGAGGGCTACTGAAATTGCTTTTGTTGTTTGAGGTTTATTTTCATTTCTAAAGAGTATGTAGCGGTAGTATGCAGTTCTGACGAGTAATTTAGCCATTGTAGCATTCTAAATTGCCTTCAATACAAGAAATTAATAGGCAAGAACCCATAGCTGCCAGTATTATACACTGTCACCATCTATTCTTAAAGAAAAAGCCAGTCCTGAAAGCATTGGTCAGTATGTGCAACTTGATTCAAGTGAACAAGCGCAAGTATTTATCTGTGTGTTTGAGCTCTTACTCAGTGCTGATCTTTCTGAAGGATGTTTCAAGGAATTCTAGCTCTCTAAGAGGAATCATTGCACAAAGGCAAATAGCATTATTTCAAATTGTAATATCATTGTTCAATATATTTTTTCCCTGTTTTCTTCTTTTAGGAACATACCCAAGATCCCTAGCATCATAAACTGATATTTAAATCAATTTGAAATACATAATCTGCTAGTGGTCCAAAACACAATTTTAGTACAGTTATAAAAGCAATTATGAAAACGGTATAAAAGGCCACAAGAGAACTCAAGTCATAGGTATTGACTCTGAAAACACTTCTGGATATATTCACACTTGAACATTTCATCCTGCTTTACCTGTTCTGGTATTTCAACCAAATATTACACTGACTTTAAATGGTTCTGGAGAGTATAAACATGCATTTTTTCTCAGAGTGCCTGTACAGTGTTAATCATAGTTAATTCACTTAACAGGAATATTTCACAGTAATTTCCTTCTTCAAGAATTCTACTGTGGTCCGTCATTAATTAATGCACTGTTGCAATGCTATCTGATCGTAGCTGCCATCGCCTGGACTGTACATCATATCACCTACCCTGGATTACAGAATCACAGAATCACACAGAATCAC
>NW_010160385.1:0-6899 GCF_000695765.1 Mesitornis unicolor | reverse complement strand
CTACCACTTGGAGGAGGAAGTTATCATCTATATATGAGGTAACTCTTCAATTGCTGGTGCCCTGCTGTGTTGTCCCTCCAACAGATGTCACAATGGTTGAAATCCTCTATGAGGACCAGGGCTTGTGAACCAAAGCTGCTCCTATTTGTTTATAAAGGGCCTCATCCACTTAGTTTTCCTGATCTTGTGGCCTGTAACACACCCCCACTACAATGTCTCGTTCCCCTGCCTTCCCTTTAACCTTGACCCATAAGGTCTCTGTGACCTCCTCACCCTGCCTCAGGTGGAGCTCCATGGACTCCAGCTGGTCCTTAATGTAGAGGGCAACACCTTCTTCCCTTCTTCCCTGCCTGTCTTACCTGAGGAGTTTATATCCCTCTTCCTATGCTCCAGTTCTAAGAGCCATCCCACCTTGTCTCAGTGGTGCCAATGACAGCATCGCCCAGTAGGCAAGCATATGTCTGTAATTCTTGCTTATTTCCCATGCTCTGTGCGTTGGTGTACGAGCGTTTAAGTTGCTCCCCCATTGAAGCTGACTTACTTACTGGAGGTTCCTTGTCCTGCACTTCAGGTGCTCTCATCTTGGCTTGTGATCCTACTCCAGACCTGGGGCATCTTTTCTTGTCATTGGCATCTAATTGGGATGAGTTGAGGATCCCCTCCCACCGCAACTATAATTTTAAACCCTCTTTAAATTAGGAAGCCTGTGACCAAAGAAGCTCTTCCCCTTCTCTGAAAGGTGGACCCCATCAGCCCTCAGAAGACTTGATCTCTTGAAGTGAGGTCCATGGCTTACGTAGCCAAAGCCCTGTCTCTGACACCACTCCCTTAACCGTTTATTTATTTTCTCTATCCGATCCACTCTTTCTATTGAGAATAGACATTAGAGCACAGTCTTTAAGGGGATGATTTGTCTGATGAAATGTAGATGACTGCATTTGAGCCAGATGTCTATATTTCCTTTTCCAAGAAAAACAAGGAAGAGTAGCACAGAACTCCACTCCTCCTATGGGGCTAAAACTGTGCTGACAAATTGTTTTCTGTAAATGTCAGTTTCTCTGATGACCATAAGGGAGGCTTGGATGAATAGTTTGGAAGTAGACATGCAAATCCTCTTGTTGTTTAAAATAGATCTTTAGGCAGAATAAATCTTTCGAGTTGGACATGGATGAACAAACACAGCTGATCAAACTAATAATTTGAAGCTCAACAAGCTAGCACTTTTGATGAACTTTGTTTCACTGGAAAATTTCTGACTAGCTCTAAACAACACTGCTAACATTTCACTATGGGGGAAACCATTTCAAAGGCAAGCTCTCTTGGCAGTTCCGTTCAAACTGGGAGAGGTTTCCTATTTTCTCTATAAGAGCTGCTGCATTGTCTAAGCCATGCTCATTGTCCTTTTAAATAGCATCTGCCACATAAAAATGTGCAAGACATGATTAGAGTCAGTACCTAATGTGATTATTTCTGAAACATTAACACTGCAGCACGCAGAACATGTAATTTACCTGCACTAACCTCAGAGGCTGGATTTCTCCACAGAGGTCTAATTGGTTTTGCACTTGGTGAAAGCAGTAAGAGAAGGAGAGAATTTAAACTTGTAATGTTGAAATGAATTAGAGATCAGGGCAGAACATTTCACAGATATTGCTGAAAGACATATGAAGAGATTTGTGTAGGGCAAATCTCTTCTGATTCTATCCTACAATCTCTCAAGCCTTGCAAAAACCTGTTATTTTTGTCACTTCAGAAGAACGTATCTTCTGAATTATATTTAGAATAAGCTAAATGGTGAAATATTTTTATAAAAAGTACTTGACTTCCTTTCTTGAGGAAAAATGAACATGAGGAAGGGGAAGGGTTTGTTTTTTCCCAAACACAAAATCATGTAGGACACAACACATCCAAATCTGGGATTTGGGTAAGTACTCCCAGGTCACACAGTACAGAGTAGCCAGACAGTTACATGAGAGTCCAAGTTGGCATCATCCAGTGAGCACATGAAAAGCTTTACATAGAGGACACAAATCTGTGTTGTTGCATCAGACTGTGTATAACAAGTACTTAAAGGGAGCAACTTCTGCCTACAGGAGACTTGAAAATGCTCATAACTTGCCTAGAATACTTCCTGTTTACCTTGTGTCATACTCTATCATGGCTCTTATGAAACCTGTATATCCTTATTCCACAAATGGAAGGGAGGAAGGGAGGAAGGGAGGAAGGGAGGAAGGGAGGAAGGGAGGAAGGGAGGAAGGGAGGAAGGGAGGAAGGGAGGAAGGGAGGAAGGCTCCTTCCCCCAACCCCCTTTTATACATTCCTTGTATGCAGAAGTGTAGCTTTTGAGATACATGATTCTGTAGGGTTTTTCTGGCAGCAGAATGTAATAAGGTGAATAAAGGCAGCTCCAGCCTGCTTTACACACTGGTTGCCTTAGTAACTGCAGCATAGTGCAGCTGAAGTGCGCTAATATCCTTCAAAGGGAGCTTGAAGGAAGCAGATGGGGAGTGATGGTCATTGGTTGGATCAATTAGACCAGAAGATTATGAGGCAATGAAAATAATACTTTCAATTGCTTCAAAATTTATTTTGGAAGTGGAACAGCATTTTCGGTGCGCCTACTTAAGATATATATCATTGTATTTGCAGAGGGTTTCTTGTCAGTTTTTATGATGAGGAAATAAGCTACTTTCCTGTCTTTTACCAGAAGATGGACCTGATAGCTTTACTTTATTTTCAGTAATTTCTTCATTACCAGCCAGTAGCTGCTGGTATGAACAAAATACACTAAAAATTTAAACAATCCATAATAAACAAAGGGATTCACTTATAAGCTAGTTATATTTGTTAAGTTTGAAAACACAGAAAGAAAGGCAATACTGAAGTGTCTTTACAATAAAAAGAGGAGCAAAGGAAAAATCTAATATTTGGAACTTTTCTATTTCTGTTGTATATGAGTGCTTTTCTAGATGAAAGCTGTGGTATTTTGTATCAGGAAAAAAAACTGTCTGGAAAGAAATATGGAAAATAATCAATTTACTGACTTACTGAGTGTAACTTTGTTGTCACTATTTGATTTGATCTAAATTTATTCCAAAGTAAATGTAAGGTGATTGATAAGATTTCTATTATTTCCAGTTTTAAGAAAGGAGTTCTCTTTATTTCTTATTAGGAAAATTTGCAATCAAGATGTTAAATTTTCCATAAAATGTGAAGGAAATTAGCCAGTAAATTAAAAATTACTGGTAAGGAAACAGAACTTGTACCATACAGATGTTCTTCACATATCCTTGAGAGCTCATAACTCTCACAAAATGTGAAAAATGCATTTATCTTAATGGGAATCATATGTATATCGGAAGTGTGAGAGCTGCAATCCTTTTACTGCACCTGAATCCTTTGTATGAAAAGTCTCCAAGCTTTGTGTTTTAACACTATCGGGTATCATAGACACTTTGCAGTCAGACTTCACATTTAAACAGGCATGGTGCCAGACTCAGTAGCAGTAATGCATGCTCTCCACACAGCAATGATGAAAGCTCCATTTTACAGAAAGGGAAATTTGAGTTGCCAGGCGTTTTTGATATGATCCTCATATTGAGAGGGGTATGGGATAACTTTTTTTTCCTCAGATACAATTCTTGCAGAGTTTTGTACAAGTGTATGCTATCTCCATTCCTCTGTCATAAATGCTGTCCAAAATGCTCTGATTACAGCTTATTTTCACTGCTGGAATGCCAATATGCCTGTTTGTAGCACTCCTTCCTATGGTCTCTAGGAAACTGAAAGGGTTGAGGGACTGGAAGAAAAGGATAGGCATGGACTTAGAAAAAGAGGTAAAGATGAGGGGAGGCACAGCTCCCAGCAGGCTATCTTTACTCCTGGAAGAAATGGCTGTTGGAGGAGAAGAGGGTAACAAAAAGAATTTACCAGGAAGAGTATGGTGGCAAACTGTAGAAAGATATTGAAAACTTCTGTCCTATCTTTTATATGTACCTGTTTGTGCCTGAAGCTTAAGGGGCTTTCCTGCAAGTCTCCCTCACACTTCAAGAAATGTATCTTTCTGTGAAACGATCACTTTATCTTATAGCAGGCCCAAATGGGAAATGGGAGTTGGGAAATTTAACAAAGTCCACATAGTCTTTGAGGACACACAATAATTTTCTTAACATCTCAAAGCCTTTGCAATAGCAAATGTCAGTGAAAACCTATTGCAGAACCAGAAGGCTGAGGTGAGTGTTCACAGAACTGTGGTATTTTCAGTATCATTCTCCAAGGTTGATTTACTGTAAAGACAGACATACAGAGAGTGTGTGATATCATATCATATTGTCTCTTTGAGGAAGATGTAATTAGGGTGAGAAATTCTTACGTTTTCCTGTTTTTTTCAAGACCACTTAGGCAGCTCAGTCCAGCTGAATACAATGACATGACTTACAACTGCCATAAATCTCTCATGCAACTTTACTGCTTCACTAAATTTGAGGCCCAGAGAAATGTGCAAGAATTCCTGGCTCTTATAGGAGTTAGGAGGTCTTGTTGCCTTTTTAATGCAGTTGGTTTTGACCTAGCTCTTCCTGGTTAGCTGATTGCTCAGCTAATGAGCTGAGAAGAATAAAACAGGGCATTACAGATAGAGTGTGCAAAATTTAGATGACTAAATGTTGTGGTTTAACCTGGCAAGCAGCTAAATATCACGCAACTGCTCTCTCACACACCCCCTCCCTGGTGGGATGGAGAGAGAATTGGGAGAGTAAAGGAACTCGCCTGGTTCAGATAATTATTTAATAATTAAAATAAGCCAAACTGAAATAATAATAACACTAATGACTTGTAGTAAAAATAGGAACAACGGTAATAAAGCAATCAAAGTTATACTCGCCTCACAAACAGCAGTGTGCCAATGAAAACACAACGAGGAAGAGGAATAGGTAAGCCTCAGGAACCAAGATGGGCTGCCATCATGAAGTAGAAGGGAAGGAAAAAAAGGAAAAAGAAAGGATCAAAGGGATTGAAGGAGGAAGAGTTGTCCTCAGCAAACTCCCCAGTTTGTAGTGAGTGTGATGTTTGTGGGATAGAATACATTTTTATTGGTCTGCTTGGATCATACATGGATCATCTGTTCTGGGTCACTTGTCCCAGAAAATCCCGGGTTTTCACTTCTCCCCCATCCTTTTGTGCAGAGAAAAGAATTAAAAAAGCAAACTGAAAGAAACTATAACAACAGGGGCAGACAAAAGACTGAAAAACAAATCTTGAAATAACAAAAACATCTCACATTATCAACATCCCTCCCATTCCACTGTAATACAACAGTGATGAACACTATAACAATTCCTAAAATAGAAAATCTGAAAGATATTATTAATACATTTGGAATAACAGATACAGTTTCAAATTATGTATGGTTCAATGTGTGACAGACCACAAAGAAAAAAGGACTGTACATAGTAATTTAATTGAGGAACACTGGATATTAAGCATATGGGGTCAATTTTAATGACAACCTTTTTAAGGCTTAAGATTTATCTTAGTTTTTAGTCTAATTTCTCTGTTCTAAACTTTCCCTAGTGTTTAAAAATTAATTTAATATAAACAGTCTGCTTCAGCACTGCCAATTCACTACTTTTAATTTGCAGCTAACATGATATGAGCTCCCAGAGAGCTTTTTAATGAAATACCTGAAATGTGTATCAAAAAGAGAAAGAAATCCTTCAGAGATATTGCTTGAATTAAAGTACCACTAACTGAAAACTACTGGAACAGCAGTTAGTTTTTTAGATGAAGATGGTTGAAAGACCTTGCATATCCATGCTTACTGAGTGTCCGCCTGGAGCAAAGCTGCTTCTAGGATGACTTACAACAGTTTGTTGTATTCATTTATCATAGAAAAGTTGTTATGGAGATAAAGGTGAAAGTAAACTTCCCTGTAGAGTGCTACCTCATTTTGTATGCTTATAGAAAGGCATAGTTATCCTTAATGTCACGATAATTTCAGAGGAAAATTATCTGGTTTTGTTGTTATTGTTTTTGTGTGACTAGCAATATGTTTTTATTTTCTCAGTCCTTGATATTTCTGAACTTTCACTCTTAATTTTATTAGTAGCTATCAGTATTACTTTAGTTTTAGAAGACTGTGACAGATGGCAATTCAATCACAAAGTGCTCAAGAGATTGGTCTTCAATTACCCACATCATGTGAAAATCAGCTGTTGATCCTCTCCCTGTGGCACTTGGACCTGCATCAGCACCTGCTACTCAGTTGCCTTTGATGGAAACCTAAATGTGCTTAAATATAGTAAAGATAGTCTCATCTGCCAGGCAAAGAAGAATTCATTTTGTTGATAATTTATTCATGTTTCAATGAGATATTAACAAGATTCTACTACCGATAATGGACCAGTAAGTCAATGGCTATCATAACAAAAGCAGAACTGTATGTTTAATGGGACAGGTGTAACTGAATGGTTATTCTGGGTTAAAAAGGCTAAAAAGAGAAAAATATATGGGAGAACATTTAGCTGTTCCAGAATAATGACGTACTTGTATAAATTCCAGAAACAAAAAGATTTCTTTTAAACCAGTACTCATCAAAAGCCAGGAAAGAAGTACTATAGAGAAAGTGTCAGAAAAAAGTTACACCCACTGTCAAATCCCATCTGGAACGTCTTTAGAAAATACTTTTAATTTCTGAATACATACTGGACTGTCAGACATTCAGTGTCAAAGCTCTCACAAGAATATTAATGTGCTTCTGAAGTAAAGAAAATGCCCAAATTAACAAAGATTTTCCATTTTAATTCATGAACTTTATAATCATAGAACCATAGAATGGTTAGAGATAGAAAGGACCTTAAAGATCATCTAGTCCCACTAGACCAGGTTGCTCAAAACCCTGT
>NW_010160384.1:0-813 GCF_000695765.1 Mesitornis unicolor | reverse complement strand
CTTTTCCAACTGAGCGACTCTGTGATCCCAGAAAGGCCTGAATAGTCCTACTAATAGAAAATCTAATTTGATTAAGCATGCTATATACTGGCATGTTCCAACTGCAAAACCAGTATTCTAAATAAAGGGAAAAAGTAAGTTACAAAATGTTCTTTCCATTGATATTATTAACTTTTTACTTTTCTAGTTCATGCTTCACTCCTTTCTAACCAACACCGTTAATTCTGTGGGCACTAAGCGCGGCCACCTTGGCAAACACAAGGAAGAGAACAAGACAAAAACCGCTGTCACCTGAATGGTGTCAGCCTCCCTCCAAAAGCCCTGGGTAGCAATACTGGCCTTAGAGCAGCAGGCTGGGCTTTGATTGACTCTCACAAGTTTTTGTCTTGTGTCTGACAGACCATAGTGCCAATGCAGTATGAAACCCGGATGTCTTGTGGGCTTGTCAAAGGTCATGCCTACTCTGTCACGGCCGTGGAAGAGGTACGTACAATTCCTTTCCTCCAGCTGTGGTCTGTACAGGCCTAGCACCGTGCGTGTCAGCAAAGCTATGGGGGGGAGGAATCAAAACAAATTATGAGCTAAGGAAGAAATAATTATATTTAAATAAATGAAAACCTGTCCAAGTTTCTGCTTTCTGGGGAAATGGATATTCCACCACCTGGGCAGAGGTGGGCACAACCAACCACCTCCTAGTCTCACAGCCATCCTGCATTCATCCCAAGCAGGCCAGGCTGTGCAATGGCCCAGGAAAGCACCATCACTCATGGAGCTGGTATCAGTTGGATCTGATGGCAGAAGGTTTCCTTTGGA
>NW_010160383.1:242879-324646 GCF_000695765.1 Mesitornis unicolor | reverse complement strand
AATAAAGGACTCCTTTATTTTGTGTTCTTCCTAAATCCGCTCTTAAAACAGTAGTGATTCCGTGAACTGAACTTATAATTTTTGTTTGTCTGGCAAAACCATCTTTGAAATCACTAGGAGTTTTATATGTATGAAGCTGAAAGTAAATCAGGGCTTCAGGATCCATTTCTGAGCAATTTGAAAGAGTCTCAGTGTTTTATTTAATTTGGACAAAGCGCATTTACAAGGAGAGTTCAAGCGCTAAAATTAAATACGACACTTCCCCATGCACAGAATGAAAGAAGATGGACTTGGAGACAACCTCTTGAGTCATCTGGTCCAACCCTTTGTATCACACTGAGTAAAAGTTCCACTAAGCCAGCCCAAAACATCTCAGTTCTTATCTTTATGGATCTCTACTGGTGCTTTGATTATCGCTATAGGCAGTTACTGTGTTTGGCAGGAAAGCAGTGATCAGCTATACTGGTGTGATTATTTTTACATTTTCTGCAAACATTCTTCTATAGAATAAGACCCAGGAAAATGTCTGTGTATTAAATGCATTTTCTGGTCAGTTAAATAAATTTAAAAAAAAATAATATAGTTGTGTAGGAAACTCAGTAATTCTTTGCTGTTAAGTTAAATAATAGAATTACCTTGGTACTAACTTTTGTCACTGTTAAAGCATAAGTTGAAAGGCAAAATGTTTTAGAATGTTTTTTGAGTAGGCAAGTACTAGAATAGATCTGCATATTGAATTTGTCAGAAATCCTTCTTTAGAGCTGTATTTTGAGTAAGAAAATATAAAATTATTCCAATTTAAGTTTATGTAAGAGTAGCAAACTGATTACAAATTCACTTAATTAATTATTTGCCACAGAGTTACTGAAATTATTAACATGACCATTTTAAATAGCCCTAGAAGGAAGAAAATTCTCCAGAGCCAGAGATCAGAGCTGCACCAATTTTCAGCAATCCACAGGTCCTGGGAGTACAAAGCCATCCCCAGAGCCAGCCCTATTTCAAAATAATTCCAGTTCCTGCATTCCTGGCACACCACAACAAAAGACAATAAATGGAGTCAGGTTTTGTCCGGTCCAGTCAACCCTCACTACTGTGCTGCGGGCTCAATGGTTTGCTTCACACCACTGCAGGACTGGACTCAATATGTGCCTGCTTTTTTTTTGTTTTTAATTTCCCTTTATTCTGCCCCTCTATTCTCTCCTTTCTTTTGAAATGTATGTAGAAAGTGAAAGTTGCTCCACAGTTTTCAGGATCAACCCCTCAAATTGCATCTTTTGGTGCCTCTTTGCCATGTTGCATGTTCTCGGCCACAAACATGTCCAAATACGTCCCCCAATATGTCCCTAAGATGGGGGGTGTGCAACGTTATTGAAAAGGACATTGCCAGAGAAAAGTTCAAAACCTCGGGGACCGATCCTGACCCCTCTGAACTTCACAGGAACTGTTGTATAGGCTGCAGTGCCAGCGAGCTCGTGTACCATACGTGCAGAAGCATTAAACTTAAAAGCAAGCTGTTTAAAAGGCGGCATTGTTTCTTGCTTGTACTGATAGTTTCTCATGTAAAGTTCTATATCTTCTTTCACAATAAATACATGAAACAGTTAATCCAACGTTATATTGTTTAGTAGCATTTTACTTGCAAATGACCATCATTTCTTCTCTGCTCTGTTTGTTCTTCTGAATGTCTGTTTTATATTCTAGAAATGGAAGAGCTATTCTTTTAATGCCCATTTCTTTCTGATGATAATCGTTCTTTCTGGCAAATGCTGTGACTCGCAGCTAGTCTATATTTTCAATCAGTAAATATTGAACCACAATGGCAAGGAAGGTCTGAGCTATGATATAGCTAAACCAAACAAATAGAAACCAGCCCACTTTTTTTTTGTGGTTATATTTCTATTATTTTCTGCATAGATGTACTCCCCTCTGAGGTGGTTCTAAATTGCTGGCTATATTGTCCCTCAGGGGCCTGACTTTTTTTCCTATCACAGCTACAGTGGGAGGACGGGATGTCTCATGGGGTGTGGGCTAATGCCCTGCCTGCTTTCTGCCTGTCCCATGGGGCAAGCAGGTGGCAGGGCTCCCTAAGGTGGCACTCAAGTAGGTGCCAGAGTGGTGGCTAAGGAGTGTTTCTGGGCTTCACTCAGGACCACATGGGGCTGGCACTGGCAGTATCAGTTTGCTATGGGTTTTGGGGGCTGGAGGGAAGCCAGTGCCCAAGATCTGGGGCAAGCCAGTTCCAACTGCGGGATGGTGTCGTGGTGAGTCCCTGCTTGGGGCAAGGCTCAACTGCAGAGACAACCACCGGGGCAAATTCCCAGCCCTTACTGGGGCAAAATGCCATTGACTTTAATGAGCGTTTGCAGGGAGATTTCGAATAAATCAACGTGGACTTTTGTCTGCGTGAGGACTAGAGGATTTAGCCTACGGTCTTTAACAGTATGAGGTTAATCAAGAAGCAGGAAATTCCCACACCCTGTACAGCGCCCTATTGTACCTCTGTTCGACAGAAACCTCTGCTAAATTTTAGCTTCTCTGCTAAAAAGCTGCAGGTATGATATAAACCAAAGTGACTCGATGTCAACTAAAAGGATCTTCCCAGGAATGTACCAAAAAATAAAGCTTCCACAAAAATAGTGATCTGGGTAATTCAATGGGAGCCAGTGGTGGAAATGCCCACTCCTGCCCTCATTAACATCAGTGGGAGTTTCCCCATTGGTGGAGTCCATTCAGTGGGAGAGGATCTGGGCTCTACAGTAGCATTTAAAATTATATTCAAAGGTCACTTAAATTATATGGTCACTTTAAAACCGCTCTCCAGAAACCTGAGTAATATTCAGTTATGCTGGGCACTTGCCTTAAAGTGTCAATTAGGATCTCTTTGGATACGTTCACTTTTGAAAAAGCCAGCTGGCATCAGCGGCTTGTTGTAGGAGCTGCTGCAGTCTAAGGTGTTAAAATGAAGCATTTGTTTTTGAAATGACCTATAAAGCCTGTCAGCATTTGAGATCCAGCTTGCAAGCGGTTGTGCAAGGCAGGCTGTTTGATGGCCAGGCGGATGGTTTGCCACCTTGGGAGGGATCCAAGCTTTTCAAGGAGCTGAAATTATCACCGGACAGTATAGAAATACGAGCATTTGGCAACATGAAGTATTGATAGAGACACCACCCTATAAATAATCTATTCCTCCTCCAGTGGTATGAGATCCTGAAAATAATATCCTCTATTATGAATGAAAAGTGTCGAAGAGTGGGTTAGAAAACCCGAAGACAGCCAAATGGCTCACCTGCCAATGCAGGCACAGCTTGCCTTGTAAATAAGTTAGCTGTGCTCTCCTTGTCTGCTATTATATCTACAAGAAGCAATAAACGGTCTAAGTAAAGCGTTAATTCTCAGCCTTATCACTTATGGATCCATTATGCCTTCATATAATTTACTAATATTTATCTAGATGAACTAAATGTTACAGAAAATTTAAAGGTGGTAAACATGCTGTCTGCTGAATTATTCCATGCGTGCTGGGAAAGTAGCTCGTGGCAGAATTGAATTATTTAATATTATTTTCCAGTATCATGTAGACAAAGTATAAGCTTCATTTTTGGATTATGATTTGTATTATGAAATGCTTATCAAGTGTTTTCCAAAGATTAGTTTAGTTTTAATTAAATAAACCTTTCTCAGGAGAAAGCTCCCAACTACTCTTCGTACCCAGAGGCTACCGTACTTGTTGTTTTTAATTATTTTTCACTGTTACCCAAACTGCTTTGGGTACTCCTGCCCAATTAAATCAAAGACATGGGCTTCTTATACACAATATGTTTAATATTTAATTTTAATTAAATTAATTAAATTGTTTATTTAATTTTATGTGCATTATTGTGCACGAAGCAATGCAAAATTTATGATAGGAAGAATTTGTGGGAGCTTTCAAACAAGCTAATTACTGAGGTAAAAAGAGACTTTTCCTCTCTTTCTAGGGAATAGGCATTTGACCATAAGGAGATAACAAAAACAGAAGTTGTCTGGATAAAATAATAATGGTTGCACAGCATTAAGAATTATTTGTTTTACCTTGCTTTATCTTGTAACCATTACTTGATCATATTATAATAGATTTGACAACAGCCTTCTCCCCCAGTTGTTGCAGGTAGGTAATCAAGTATTTATCAAGGTAAATAAACCTAAAGCTGCAACAGAAATGTATTTGGAACATTAAAAATCAGCAACTCACGTGGCAGAGAGATACATTTTTGGTCACGCCCTGAGTCTTTTTTCTTCCAACAGACCCATTTATCTCCCAGGTAATCTTTACGAGAGCCTGCTGTTTATTAAAAGGAATAGCAGATGAAAAAAAGCCTCTTTAAAAAATTTGTTTACTAAGTGGGTGCAGATTATTTGTTGCGATAGATTTTCTTTTTTTTCATAATGCAGATTTCTTTTTCATCCAAAATGAGCAGCACACCTTTTTAGTAGTGTTTTAATCAGGTAGTGTATTGTTTTGGGAAGGTCCCTGATGTTAGATGTGGATGGAAAGCTGTTTTGCACGACCTTGGCGCATGCTGTTTCTGCAGAAAGTTAGTAAGTGAGAAAAACATTAAAATTCCTATTTGTAACTACACTGGGTTTTGTAATTTATCTACAGGTAGCTCGCAAGCCTCTCCTCTGTGCAGGAACCCCACAGAGACTATGGGGACCCACCTAAAGTCACTCGACTCAGTGGGCTCTTCCCATCGATGCTGGGCGGGGGGGGCTGAAGCAGGCCCTCCAGGGCTGATTTCTTAATACTCGAGGAGACAAAGCTACTGCTGTGCCCTGGCTGCATTTGTCAGGGGTACAGCTCCAGGGAGGAGAGGGCAGGATCAGGCCCCCATGCTGCTGTGCACTTGGAAATGGTTCTGGAAATGCAACCCAGGTCCTGGCAGGAGCAGCCCTGATTGCTCCTGCAGCCTTGCAGTGGCTGTGCTGCTTGCGGCTGCCAGCACGACCACCCCGGCCGAGGGAAATGCAGGTCCTTAGAGGAAAAAAATACAGGGAAATCATTTTGGCATGTTTTTTTTCCTCATGGGAATGCAGAATGCATTTTATGAGCTCAATACATGGGCAAAGTCGGGATGGGCATTCTCCCTTTTCCTATTTAAGGGTTAAAAGTGAGTTCAGAGTGAAATATAACACATTACTTCTCTGAGTATTGTGACAATTAAAACAAATATAAATAAATGTATTCACGGGAATTATTCATATAATAATTAACAGCTCCTCAGTCCCAAAAGCAGAACGGCTAAAAAACAATCTTTCATGAGTGTTAGAGATATTCATAGAGCAATAGTTTTATTTCAGCAGATTAAATAGTATCATAAAAGTAGCTGATGATGCAGTAAATTAAAAATCAGGCTGGGGTCGACTTTACAGCAGCTTTTTTTAGTCTAATACAATTACCCATTACTGGCTAAACATTAGTTTTAAATCAACAACAGTTGTCACAAAGAATTTCCTCCTAAAATTATTACTAGGAGAATTTAAAATGAGAGCAATATTACCAGATACACAAAGCCTGAAGAGATCTTAATACTGAAGGAACACACATCATAAAGCCTCATCTAGATATAATTTTTTCCCTGCAGTCTCTATTCCTGCGCAGACCCGGGCAGAGCGATATGTACGCATAATACGCCCGCCTAATGTACATGCATACACTGGGAGACAAATCCACTTGAATTCATAGAGATATCGTCTCACCTCCTCGGAGTGCTTAAACTTCAAGGAGAGACGTGAATAAGCAATGAGGCTGGGGCTAAGCCTGGTGCTGCTGCTCCGTGGCACACAGGGCTCGCTGCTTGCCCCTAAGCGTTCGGTGCTATTTTGGGTTTACATACATAGCTCAAACGTACGTGGTGGCGTTATGGAGGCAATAGCACCCAGTTACTTTCAGCCCCTTCTTAAGGTATTCTGTGCCATATAGGCAAGCTCAAGAGCTCAAATTCTTTGTGTGCTGATGGAAAGGGGTTTGATGCCATGAATAAAATGGGAAAGGGTGTGCAATGCTGGAGACTGGGGAGTCAGTGAGGGGACTGGGGGTGCCACAGTGTCCCCAGGCAGCTTGGGAGGATCCTCTCCACAGCTCCCTGTGGCCAGCACCAACGCAGCACTCGGATCGCTCTCATGCCCAGCTACTGTGACAAGAAGAATGGGTGCAAAACAGGAATTTTTTGTATGCCTGCGTTTCCTTCCATTTTTGGAAAGACCTGAGAGGAGACTGGAAAAAAGAACTGTATCAAGCTAATGTGTCATATTTAGAGTAGAACATTTTGCAGGTATAAACACATGTTTTTTACCAGCCACAAAGGCATACAGAAGCTGTAGTCAGTGCTCCCGTGCTTGCAAAAAAGCAGGGAGAAGGTTGGAAATGAGATTCATGATGTAAATCAGGGTAGGCAATGGCAAGGAAGAAGTAGCTATATGATTTACAGAGCAAATTACTGGCTTCACTAGATTTCATTATCTTCACCAAACTGTTCTTTATATTTCAGCGTGTTTATATTTTATTCGGAGATCTTTTCGGGGAAGGAGGCTGAGCATGCACGCTGTCGCCATTTCCTCAGATGCATGCAGAGCTTCCTGGAGTTATTTATAAAGGCAAACTTTGACTTTTATTGGCAGAGCAAGATTATTTTCCCTAGCTAAATATATGTTTTAGTAAGTGTGCTAAAGGCGCTTTAATATATGTGCCTGTTATCCGATGAGCTTACTGCAACAGCTGCTATTTATCCATGACGGCACAGTGCTCTGAGATTGATGAGAGAGAGACTCATGGGAGCCAGCACCCAGGAGACCTTGCCCTGGCACCCCAGGCTTTCCCAGCTGGTGCCCAGTACGCGGCCAGCACAGCAAATACAGGCACCTCAGTCCATGGCCACCATCTGACCGTGCTACTTTGCTGTGGCCATCCCTGGCCAAAATGGAGCCAGGACAGCTGTGGGAACCATTTTTTGTTGCTTCCAATGTTGTTGGTTATTCCATGGAGACTCAAAGGGAGCTGATGATCGAGGGAGGGAGGGTTTGGACAGAGTGATGGGAAGATACGCACTGTGAGCTTTTCCTGGGCTCAGAATTTGGGTAGAGACCTTACTAGAAAGGAGGGAAAGCAAAGGGAAAGTGAGAGGGTGCAGGGTTTGATGGCAAAACCTTGAGACAGCTTCGGCTTACTACTTGGACAACTCGTCCCTTTGTGTTGGTCACGTTCATGAGCATAACTATACCGAGTGTTGATGTTGTGTTTAATTTCTTTTTAATCCAACACTGACCACTTTAATTCCCTTTGTCCATATCATTGACTGCAGTGCTACCCAATTTCACTCACCTTTTCCACAGAGAAATCCTCTGCCTCTGGCAGTGCCCATTTCCCCAGGCTTTCCTGCAGCTATGGCTTCACTGCCACAGCTGTGGTCATTGAGGTGGCCATCTCCTGGTGTGTGGTCCATCTCAGGGACAGATGAACTTCCAGGTCTGTGCCCCAGAGCTATTGCATGCAGCTTCTCCTTCCTCCTGCTCTGGGACCAGAGCCTCCCTGGTGAGGCGAGGATGAGGATAAATGGGGACATTTTGGTATCAGGGTGCCATGAGCTCCAGGCACAGTTATTTTTTGTCCCTCCTTGTGAAGATGGACAAATTTTGCGTGGCTTGGCATCTTATCAGGAGTGCAGGTCTTAAGGAAGGGTAATCTTGACCCAACAGAGCAAACCAGCTCCACTGGCACTGCTTGGATCCATCATGTAAGACCCATCAGCTTCAGCATTGCCACACCAAACTGGGATGGCAAAGCTTTAAGTTGTACCACACATGCAGCCTACACTATTATTTAATATAAAAAATGTATATAGTGTTTTTATAGAAGAATCTATTTGATTGATGTCTTTTAAAGAAAATAAACTTTTAAACTGATTTAGCAACTTAAAAATGCCATGAATTTAGAGAGGTAACAGCGCTCCCCTTCCTAGTTCTGTATCTCTCCATCCAGCATGTAATCTTCATCACAGACATTTCAGAGCATTTCATAGTGTATTTATCATTACAGTTGTTTGGTGAAGTAAAGCAAATTAACTATTCCCATTTTTCAAAGGTGGAGCTGAGGAATAGAGAGTTAAATGATATGCTCAAAGTCATAAGCAAAGCCTGTGGCAGATATAGGCTCTGCCCTGGGGCTTTCCTGCAAGACATTAATAGGACTCAGCTTCAAAGATGGGACATTTTGGTACATAAAACAACTGCTACTGCTCTAGGATGGAGTTTTTACCTTGACTGCCTCAGCTTCAGGCCAGCGTAATTTCTGGTGGATGAGTGTAAATGTATTATTCTCGGGAAAAAGAGAAAAACACTCAAAAAATAATTAGAGACTGAGATTAGCTAAAAACATGAGGAAATTCATTGGTGGGAGGAAGTCAGAGGCTCCTGATGAATTTATTCCTCCCTATGTGTAGGTAGGGATGTTAAATATATCACATGATGTCACACATGTATGCACGTATATGCCAGTGTATTTGTATATGCACACATACATTGTGTTTCTGTTCATATATTCAACCTGTTTAACCATTTTGGGCATGCTCTTTATATTCCCTGCAACAAATAAATGTGCCTCCATAGGCAGAAGTCTTGCACACCAAGTTTAAGTCTAGAAGTAATTTTGTTTTGTACACAGTGGAGTTATTAAGCTCTCGCAATATGGGTTTACAGCCGAAGCACTGACGGTCTTAATTTCAAGAGCAATGTGATTAGGGCAGTGTGCAAAGTGGTGCTGTACCAGTACTCACCTTTATTAGCTGTGACAGTGGTGTGAGCCCAGCCGATTGAGGAAAAAACAAAACTAAGGCAAACAAACCAACCTCCCCCATCAGCACACAACTTTTGCTTCCGGAGGCGCGCATTAGGGGATGCGCGATGCCAAGCAAATTCCAAACCAGCAGAGATTCGCGTGTGCTTTTGCTAATATTTATTTTATGACACATTATAACTGCTGTGTGTTACTGTTGCTATGAACCCTTGGGAAATAAAACTGGGAACTGTGTTGTGGTGGAAGCCAAGAGGCCACAACTTTATTAAACATGAAAGTCGATGTACAAGGCGCAAGCAGGAGCCATCGGTCTCAGTCAAAGGCAGGCAGCAGCACTGCCAGACTCCCTCTCTGGCACCTCCGTGTCCTCCTTGGAGAAGTGGGCAGTGCCTCTCCCATGGGTCATGCTTTGCACCTGCTCATGTCCACCAAAACCAGCTAAAATGTCACTGTGACGATATCAGCTGGGAGCTGCACCCTAGTCGGCTGGAGAGCAGGGATTATTCGCAGATATTGCTCTGAGGAAAGCTGCAGAGTGAAAGGAAAATTAAAGAAAAACAACACTCTCTACGAAAAAATCTCAGGCAGCGTTAATCAGCTGCATGTTTCTTTCTTGGTTTTCTGACTGGCTCTTGCTCCAGGTTGTGTTTCTGCTTTGGTATCTCACAGTTGCCAGGGCTCACAGTGCTCTGCTGCGCACCTCTTCACAAACACAGATGCTGGTAAAGTGAATGGAAACAGAAAACCCCGTCTTCAAAACCAGTGGGTATAGAATAAGAAAATGTCTTTTTTTTTTTTTTTTTTACGAGATGGTAAAACCCAAATCTAATGAGTTTGTACAGTCTGAGATCCAATCTCATTAAAATGCTCTTTCCTCTTTCTTTTGGATCAAAACCTGCTATATTCCTTTCCTAAATATTAATCATTTGTCTGCTGGGACCATGTTCATTTTCCATTTTGTTCTTCTACCAGCATTTTTAGGGACTGAATAATTGCTCTCTGGAAACAATTATAAACCTGATTAACTCTTCCCTTTCCCATCTTTTCTTCCAAGTGCATTACATTGTCCTGGTTTTCAGGGACATATGAGTCTAGTCCCACATTCCTTCATTGTCTGGAGACTGAGAGCTTGTATGGAAAAAAGTAAAAAGAGGAAGTCCAATTAATACCTTTTTCAACTTCTTTGAAGTCAGTGAGTTTCTATGGGACTTTCCATGGGAGAATGAAGTCAGAAATGAGGCAAAAGTAAACAGTGTGCGAGGACTGAGTGGTTGGACTGGTGGGCTCTCACTGATACTTATTTCTAGATAGGGTACTCAACAGCTCTCTGTAGTCAGAGCATTAATTTACTTTTTATTTTTTTTTTAAATCTACTACAGAAGGCAGTGGAGTTACTTATCTTTTGTAACTCGATGGATGCTCCCTTCAGATTTACTTGTGGGAAATGCCTGTCTGTTCGAGAGTCCCGACTAGAAGAGGATGATCACAAAATTCCATTTTGAATAATACACACATCCAGAAGCAGAAGACATAACCTCCATCCTCCTGTCTTTAATTTTTCAGCTCTGATAGAGATATATTTTCCCCACAGTTACAAGAGAACAGCAATGTGAAGGATGATTTGGTGGTAGAGGTCTTTGCCTGACTGATGATGATAATATTTTTCTAAGAGATAACACGGTTATTCCTTTTCCTTCACTGTGACAAATGCACGCATTATTTCTAAAAGTGTGGAGTTAAATACCCAAAGTGAGGAATTGTGTAGCAAAAAGCTCTCTGAAGTTTCTGACTCTTCAGGGGTCAGATCTCAGAAGCCAAAACTCAGATCCAATAAAGGGAATTAAGAAACTCAATACTAATGAACTATTGTGGGATACAACAGTCAGCTCCAGGGGTCCTCCTATCCTAGGACATCAAAGGACGTTAGAAAGCTACTGCTTTAGTTTGTTCTCCTATTAGGAAAAGGGTATCTTTGCACTGACAGTACACCCTTTTGATATTTTGATTAAAATTTATGAAGTTCTGTAATCATCTGTTCTTGCCACTCATTGCCATTATGATCCCTAAATGTTCTCTTCTATGATTTTCCTCCTCTCAAAGGTTTCTGTGGTATTCAGACCATCTCTGTCTGACAAAGTGGGAGGACAGAACATTTGTGAAGGCGCTCTAGCTCCTAATTGGAGTGATGGTAGCATAAAGGGCTCTGGAAACAATGCGTTGTGCTTAGGAAGGAGGCCAAGCATGGCTGCCATGCCCTTCACCATAGTGTCAGCAAAGTCGTGAATAGCTCAGTGGTTGTGAGCAGTAAACAACTTAGCTAATCAAGGCTCTTCTCACTTGGTGACAGTTCAGCATTTCTGACTGTGGAGATTTTTCCAATTACTGTCCTGCTAAGCTCTTTCAGCACCACATTAGTTTTTACTTTCTTTCTGAAGGTGGAATAAGTACTTGATGGTCAAGTACAATCTTTACCACAGTTTCAGACCACAGGTCTTGCTGGAGGCCTGGCAATATTTGGGACACTGAAGTGATGCCCCATCTGAGCCCTTTACAGGTGTCATGAAGGGCTCACCGCTTGCCAGAGATTTCTTTTTTCAAAGAAGCAGTTGCTAAAATCTTTCTAACCACCTTTTCTTGCCTCCTTGGAAACTCTCAGCTTTAAGAAAGACTTGTGAGAAGATTGCAGCAAAATAATTGGACTGCTCAGTTTCTTACTGACAGCTTAACCTGGTGGCTAGGCAGTAGGTGAACTTGCGTGGTGACACCAAGCTGCTCTTGTGCACTGATCTCTTCTTCTGTCAGAGAGGCATTTTTGACCAGAAAGGCAGAAGTCTGTTCTGAGATCTAAACATCAGACCAGCCACCTCACCCTCAGCTATTGCCACAGTTACCATGATCAGCTAATGATAGCAAAGCACAGTGGTGGTTATGTAGACACAGGTATTGGAAGCGATTTATGGACTTGCAAGTAAGGGTAGACCCAGGAGAGGCTGGGCAGTTTTGTAGCATTATTGCTTAGATGGGTCTAAGCAAGGGGGCACTAAAGAGGTTTTGGACTTCTGCAGTATCCAACTGTTCTTGTTACCTGTGCGTGGCAAGCACGTTGCCTCCTGTTCCTTGGCCTACAGACTGTCATTAATCAGACTTTGCCTTGATTACTCATATTTGTCCCCTTAGAAACAGACATATTATATGAGGATCACTCTTTTAACTATCCAGGGTTTGTGAAGAGTGTGTGATGTGCTGGTCTACCTATTAAAATTTCCTGCAGAAAGTACTGCACTGGCTGTGACAGTGCAGTTTGAAAAGCTGAAGGATGGTGGTGTGTGGTCCAGGCTTCAGCTATGCGAGATCTGATCTTTTGTCTGGTAGCTGAGGAAATCCAAAGTATTTTGTCAAACTGCTTTAATGAGGGACAATTGGGCAACAGGATACACTTTACCAGGAAATGTTGGCATGGGAGTTAGTTTTCCTCTAGATCTTGCAATGCTAGCCTTCAGCTGTCTCCCAGTCTACCAACATGACACGGATGGTCTGGGTATGGCTTGAAGATCTGTGGGACAGGAGAGAATTTAGCTTGACAGAAGGCAACTCTTTGAACCCTTTGAGGAGGAGCGGGTAGGGTTACAGATAGCAGTGGAGATAGTCTCAAGGCTGTCCTGTTAAAGGAGAAACATTTTCAAAATCAGCTATCTCACTTCAGGTTTCAAAACCATCAACTGTAGTTAACTATTTAATAGACTTTATAATGACTTTTACATTTATGTATTGAACCTTGCTCTGTATCATTTAACTGCATCACTGCACGTTGTCATTTTCTTTTAGTCTTCATAAAGAGTTATTTCAGTGGCTTTCACTTTACTTTGGTCCTACGTTTCCATTTCTTTCCACTACTTTTGCCAGAAGAATAGACCGTCCTCTCTTGAAACCCTCTAAATTCAATATATCTCATCTAGCATAGCCTGAATGCAGTTGCCTGTGGGAAATGAGTTCAAATGGTACCAGTTCTTGTATTTGCAGAAGAATCCTTTTATGCCACATCCATCTAATATCAAAGATAAGTTAAATCTTGACATTCTTGTTCACTGGTTTTTGGTTTTGGTTTTGTTGTTTGTTTTTTTTTTTCAGACAGATTTCTTGTTTACATAAATTTGGTGATTTCATGGCTGTGAAACAAAGCAATGGGTAGTGCTGAAACTGTGGGTTACTGGAATAGGTCTGTGTGAATCACATTTTGGGGAGTATTTCTGTCTCTGTATCCATTCAGACTTTGGTTTCTCTGCAAGACTTAGAAGATCCTAAATGTTGGTTCTGCACACATAATAACTTATTCATAACTTCTTTATATGCCGATCTTCCTCATAAATATACTAATAAAACTCATTATAGAAATCAAAGCCAGCTAATACACTATATCTGATGGACAGCTGTCTCTGGATGCATGAATTATAATTACATGGAGCAAGATGGTCTTATTATGCCAAGATATCTTTCCCTGAATAAATTTCTATTACTGGTGTGTAATCTTTTGACTCAGGCCAGATGATAGAAACTTGCCTAAATAAGTCCCATACAGTATTACTATTGAGCTATGCATTCCCTTTGTAGAATTACAATTAGATAAGTGATGCTGGAAGTTGTGTCTTTGAGCAACAGTGGCCCAAGCAAGGATGAGGAGCAGGGGGGGGCAAGAAATATTCATCATTTGAACTGGTCTTACCACTCTAGCCTGCTTTCAGGCTATAACTTAATGCCATACACTGATTTAGATGTAGCACTTGTCAGCCAAGAATAAGACTATAAGACACAGACATCCTAGGACTTGACCCATACTTTATTGTGAATACGTGATTGAACTCTGAGCTGACAGACAGACAGAGACAGCCATTAGTGTGGGAAAAAGAATTTGTTCTGCCATGTAAGATTTCAAAATACCTTAAACTCTATTCTGTAATTTAAGCTTAGGACTCTCTTAGAAAATTTCTTAATAGTATTTGACAAGGTGAGTGATTTTTCTAAACTTATTTTTCCCCCTTTTCCTTCTGTACTTTGCTAATAAAAATGGCAGCATCAATTTTTGAGACATCTCTTGGGACTCTCTCTTCATGACTGTCTTTATTTCAAGGGATTTCTATCTTTACATCTCCAATATTCATATTGACCAGAACAAACTGATACTGAATGCCAAAGCCACAAACCTTTAATGGGTCCTCTCACTTTAAATTTGACACAAGTTAAGGCATTTGCATGACAGTGATGGAATACTGGGTATCTGCTTAGGCTGAGCTGCAAGGGCAACCACTAGAAAAGGGCAGACTATCTGTGAATATTTGCATTTCTTTCCCTGAAAGTGTCTTGACCCTTCTCCAAGAAGCTGAATTAACATTGAGCAATGCTGACATGAGAGACCTGGAAGAAGATTTTTGTGTCCTCCAGAAATTTAGAAAACACCTACAAATAGAAAACTTTCTCAGCAGAAAAGGAGTTTTCTTAGTGCTCTGCCTGATCTATCGGACAAAATGCAGCATGTCATGTCAGGCAGTCTTTTCTGCTTCTGATCTGCTGCAGATGAGAAAGTAATGGGGATCACAACTGTTATATGAAAGGACAGGAGCGAATAAGCATGCAAGACCTCTCTCTCTCTCTTTTGTCCAGGAAGATTGTCTTGCCTATCAGGTAGAATTGAGAGAAACCAAAGAACTCATGAAGTATCCAGAAAGTGAAACAAAACAGGAGAAGAAACGCTGTTTCTTGACTTTAACAATGTGGTGGTTTTTTGTTTTTTTTTAATACATTTCTCCAGTCCTTACTGGTCAAAGATTAGTAGATCAGATTTATATTTAGCTATAATGAAGGCATCATATGCACTGTGAGAAACCTGTCCCCGTATTTATTATATGTAAGGTTTGATTTAAACTATTTCTGCTTCACAAATGTACTTAAAATCAACAAGAACACTATTTACACTGATTTTTTAATAAAAGGAATTTAGTCATCTTTTATGCTTGCAGTTTGCCTGCAAGCAGAATTTTTTTCCCTTCAAATTTGTTCTGTCAAAATGGTTAAATAAATTGTTTCTGCAAACGTATTTGAATTATGGATTATTTATCAGTCATCCACAGCAAGATACTTGCTAGCTAAAAGTTAGGGATACACCTAAATTTCTCTTCTGAGCTCCTTCTGTTATCAAAGGGAGAGGAATTTGTGTCGCTGAAAGGTGCTTCATCCTATGAGAATGAGGAAGGAGTGAATTCCTTTTGGTTGTACCTACCTCTTTCTATTCCTTATGGAAAAAACCTGAAGACCTAAAGTTTAGTTGGTTAAAGATATCTGAGATATTTTGTGATGGGTTATGTTAAATCAAATACCATGTTTTGTCCTTAACAAACTGTTTTAATATTTATGAACTATTGCTGCTTCTGTCCCAGACAAATTTCAATCTCTGACTAAGTTGTTTTCAACTTTTAGGCAAAATTCACTATTTGTGAGCATTTGTATAAAAACATTCTAGGATGTCTGGGTTGTGGAAAGGAGAGACAATACAACAAGTTCAGCCCTGGTTTCTAGTTCGGTGCTAGGTTTGTGAATGCAGTCTTACATAATTCAGCCATTCAAAGGAAGTATGGTGGTGTCACCAAAGGACAGCAATGCGACACACTGCTGCAGCGGACAATGTGGGTCTTGTATTAAAAAATTACAAAAGGGAAAAGAAAAAGTAAGGGAAATCTTCAGAAAGCTAATACTAGAAACAGTTGTTGATAATCAGCAAGCACATTATTTTTCTCTGAAAAGAACCAAAACAAAACAAAATCCAAGTTGAAGTGATGGGGAAGTGAGAAACCCATGTCCTCTGGAGCACCCCAGTCCTGCAGGGCTTCTGCTCCTGTGCCAGGGAGCTCATCCACAGCAGGAAGGGCGAGGGACGGGGCTGACAGCTGTGATGCCTCAGGACATCTTTGCCAGCATCCTTGTTTGTGCAGAGGATGTAGCTGAGCCGCTGTTTGCAGGATTGCAATGTAGAGCACCGAAAAAAAGAAAGTGTTTTACATGCTTTTAAACACAGTGACTACTGATACTGTCATTGCCTGGGTTTGCCTGCAAACAACGCATCCAGCTGAGTAATTTATTCTCTGTATAATCTTTGACGGCTGAAAAGCAGAAAAGCTGTTCAATACCTTTGGAAATGACTGCAGCTACAAGGTGCGAGAGTGGTATTTAACAGCTATTTTGAAACTAATACTGGTGACACCTGATAAACTGCCAGAAGATGGGGTTTGTAACACACAGAGCTGAAGTCTGAAGGACTAACAAACACTGAAGCCACTCATAGGGCAATATAAAATAGTGTGAAATTTGGACTCAATTTATTTTTCCCTTGTAAACTGCAGTTCTCTGAGTTGTTTAAATCTTGTGGGTCAATAGGTGTACACTGAAAATTTCATGAGACTGGGCAGTTTTGACTGGATCCTTCTTCAGGCTGTACTGCAGAGCGTGGGGCTCCTGTGCTCTGATTTAGTCCACCACAAGCAGCAGTGTGAAACAGTAAAGGAGCAAAGACAAGGAAACAAACTTTTTCAAGCCTTAAAATAAGCTGTGTTTGGTTATGGTTGAAGCTTCGATCAGTGTTGCCAGGAGTCTTTGTTCTCTTACTCACTATCATTTTTGGGAACAGAGAGAGAAGAGCTTAAAATTATAACATTTAAAAAGGACATCAATACACACAAAAAAGCTTACTAAATGCCATTTTTACAGTCACCTTTGCATTGATCAGATGGGCATTGCATCAAGCGTAAGACTAGGCATAAATGAAAAACTTATAGGTTGATATGGGAAAAAGTTAGATTAAATCTCAAATACTAGCTACAGTATCTGTATGGTCTTAAAGCTTGGTGGGTGAGGTCCATTAATATAGGAGGGGAGAATTAACCTCCTAACAGGCCGACTTCATTGATCCTAAGGCTATAGGTTATGGCCAGGTGGATGCCATGAGGGCTTTGGGTGGCCCAGAATTATTTGGTGCTGAAATGTTATTGCAAGGGGAGTTACCAGGAGCCATACAGCTACCTCTGAAACCAGAATAGGATGATTATTGCAGTGACAGTCTTGAATAAGAGAAAGGAAAGACATAGTGAGGAAGTCTTCTATCAAAGTAGAGCTTGAGTTTGTCCCAGAGCACTCTGAAGTAAAGGATAGGCTCACCCAGCAATGGGCAGAGGCTACAGAAGACCAAAAAATGAGGATAGGTACAAGATTTTGATAGGAAATAGATGGAGCTTTATCTCAGCTATCAGTTGTATTGCTTCAAAGATTAATGAGTGGAAGGGTTTAAGAGTGTAGTTTTATAGCTGATAAGAAAGCTCTGGGTATCTGTAAGTCGAAGGCAATTATTTTATTGTGGTGGAAATAAGAAGTGAGACTTTTATTGTCGCAGCACAGCCCAGACAATAGTCAGTTGCCTTGGGAAGAATATTTATAGTGCTATTGCAGACTTGGCAAGCCCTGTCCTTCAGTGTGTGAGATCGGCTACACAGCAGCATGTGAGATCTCCAGCCTGGTAGTCCTGACATACACAAACAGGGGCAGGACTTCTCTGGATGGGGTATCATCTGATCCCATAATCAGGGACTATCTCTGCCCAAAAAACCTCAAGTTAAACTGGTCCATCTTCATCCATGTGTCAGCCCATGTCATGGTCCCATTGGCATCCATAGGAGACAAGTCATAAAATTCACCATGCATACAAACCTTTGTAACATCCTCTATTAGTATGAACAGCTGCAACATTCAGACAGAACAAGCAAATGGGTGATGGGAAAGAGGAAAAAGGAAATTACAATAGCAAGCAGACAGCTGCAAAGACGAGCAATGTACCCAGCTGATGGTATTGCAACTGGAATTTTTAAAATGTGTAATAAGGGGTAAATAAGCTAATAAATAAAATCGACCTCGAAAGGCCACATGGGAAAGATGCACAGTCTTGATTACCTAATTACGGCAAGAATATTACAGAAATGGAAATAGTACAACAAAGTCCCATAATGACTTCGAGATTGGAGGCTCCAAAATGGTTAGTGAAACTAGGTCTGTATCCCTCACAAAGAGAAAAGATTAAGAGGGGACCTCACTGAGCTGCAGAGGGCTCTGGGGGGAACCGCAGGGAGCAGAGCCGCAGTTATTAGAACTAATGTCAAATATGAGGACGAGGGACACGGCTCCAGTGAGGTCTTGCACTGTACAAATGTAATACATTTTTTTTTTCCAGAGGGTATATATTATAAGCTACCAGATGCTGCTCTAGAAGCAACCGATCTGACCAGATTTCAAATAGTGCAAGAAGCATATGGAGAGAGAGGGGGAGAAAAACAGTATATTATGGAGAACAACTGTTAACTGGAGGAGAGAATAGGCCTAGCCGGGCTTCCTGGCCTCCTGCCATCTTCAGATTTTCTTATGTCCCTGTGTAATCTTCTGACTTTTGATTTAGATGTTTCCTAAAAATGTGGCCCAGTGGTTGGTACATACTAGGCATTAGCCCAAGAAAAGAATGAAAAAAAAAAAAGTACTGTATCTCATTAAAGAATTTTTAAAGGGAGACTTTGAGGCGCCATTTGCTTCTTGTTACTCATCTTTGCAAATGTCTCTTGTCTTCCCAGGCTCTGTCCTGATGTGTTAGCGTTAGGAGCCTGTGGATTTCTGAGCTGCACGGAAACAGGAACTCAGAAAGGCCAACCTCAGCCGGCCGAGCAGAGGCAGCAGCATAAAGCAGAGGAGGAAGACAAAAATAAGATCGAGTGAAGTAAATGATATGAGATCTTTTCATGCACATAAACAGTATCAGGTGAAAAAATGTTGGCTGGTAATGGCTTTTCAGACTGCTATTGGGAATAAGGATCATGCCTGTTTTTGAAATATTTACGGTTCAATTAACAGCGTTTGTTTCTGTAAAATATTTTAAAAGACAACAGAATTTATCTCTAATTACTTTTCATTTTCTTCAACAAAAGATTCCAATATAGATATTGCTGTAGGCACAGGGAGCACCGAACACCAGGAAGTGGATTTCGTAAACAATTTCTCAGAGCACTACAAAGTTTAAATATTAATTTGGCCATAATTGGCAGAGAAGCAATTAAAAATGCTACAAAGCTGACTTTCTCCCTTCTTTACTTTCTCCTCCCTTTTCATTTAACCACAGTATAGAAAGTAGATGTAAAACAATAGCACCCTGAGCTGTACGGCGTTCTAAGCCTAGCTTGCCTTAAAGCTACAATATGGATTTAATTTATATGCAAATGTTAGCAATAAAAAGCCAGACACTGTAGAAATTATAGTATTTTTCATAGATGCTTCAGTACCGGCACACAAGCCAGCACTGATTTCAAACAAGGAGCTAATTATTACTGGTCACTAAGATACCTTTTTCTTTTAATATCTCTCTCTTTCTCTCTCACCCCCTCCTCTTTTTTTAGCAATGTGTAAATTATTTTCTTGAGAGAAGGGGGGGTGAGAGAGCAAGAGAGAGAAAGAAACTGGAATATTGGGGATGAGTGAATGAAAACAGCCAGAAATATCTCCTGTGAGATTCAACATCAGGATAATTTCACAGTCTCGCTTTTTGACTGCTGTGTCCTGAAGCTGACCAGCACCATGCAAGGCTGATCAAAGGCCATCGGAAACATCAAGTAAGCCTAAATGGGGCTAAAGTATGCTAATAGAGAAGCTAAATGTACTTTAATCCTGTTATAATACAAGGTAACTTAGAGGCAGTGAAGGGCCTTGTTGCTTTTCCCTACTGGGTCCAGGACCCCTGCAAATCTTGAATAGAAGTTGCTTCCTATTCTTTGCCGGCCAGGGTATGGCTTTCTCAGATGCACACACAGTCCCCTCCTCCTCCGTTTACTAAGTGTCAACAGTCGGCTGAGCAAGACTTCTCCGCTCCTTAGATCAGCACCCTGTGACCTTCCACATTTAAGCACAGACCATTAAGCTAAGCTTTCCAGCTGTTGCCTGAATTATGAGGGATTTTTTTTTTTTTCAGAGGAGGGCAGAGCTTAGAGGAACACTAGGCAACAGTTTTATATTATAGACCTGCTGCCACCCAACTTGCTATGCAGAGCAACGCTCCTTCTGCGGGGCTGCGGCAGACGGGTGACGTTCGATGAAAACAGGGGGCTGCTTTGAAGTAATTCAAAACCCAGGCTTGTCCGGCTTCGGCATCATTGTGCTCACTCAGGGAATCGTAATCTAATTTTAGGAAGAGGAGGAAACAAAGTGAACGTGACTGAACTGCGCTGCACTGTACACGCCGGCTGGGACAGCATCTCTGGGAATATGCACGCTCACCGGGCAACTTTCTTCTTCATTTTCCTTCCTCTTTTTTAAACACCAATTTTGGTGCACCCTACACAGCAGAGGGAAAAAGGGTGGCAGTTCTGCCCATGAAATGATATGCTTTGGTGGATGCCCCAAAGTAACCACCGCTTGCAAATCCTAGATTAAAAAGAAGACTGATGTAATTTTAAAGCCAGCCAACTGCCTTAGTGACTGTATCAGAAGATTAAAAACAAAGGTTTCATTGAAGCACTACCTCCCACTGTGCAGCTGAAAGTCTTATGGCTGAGGCAAATGGTCCTAAATATATTTCTGTTAAGTACAAATTCCATACTGGATATATTAAGTTGTAAGGGTGCATTTTCAAGTCACTTTGCTTGTGTGAGAGCATCAGCAAAGACTCAAAAAATGCTGACTGTATGGCACATGAAGACAAAAAGGAATCTGCCTTTCACAAAAAATGTTTTGTTCATATAATATGCTTTTTTCCCCTCTGTCTCTGCCCATCCCCCACCTAAGCCTGGAGTTTCAAATGCCAGAACCAGTATGTACAGTAAGTCTTTTTGAAATCCGTGGCAGAGAAATAGTATCCTGGCCTAGCAAACTATTATCTACACTTACATTCCTAAGCCTTACCCCTCTCTGTTAGTGCTGATAGGAGCCCTTTAGATCAGCTGAAATGTAACTGAATAAAGATGCTCCAGAAAATGTCTTTTTAATGTGGAATTATCTTTCATTTACATAGGCAACATCCCTTAACTCAGCACATGTGCTATAAGGCTTCACGTAATAGAAACATTCAAATAAAACTTAATGATTAGCATTCATTCTGCTCCCAAATGATCAATAAAATGCTAAGTTAATACAGAACGTGCAAAGGAGTCTATGAGTGTGTGTAGGGTTGCATTACTGTTTGGTATGCTGATAAATAACATCTACAAGCATGGAAGAAAAGAGCAGAGCCACACGTGGGGGAGCGGGCAGAGGTACTGATGCCAGGCCTGCAAACACCCATGTGCACACTCACTGCTACAGCAGATCAAAAAAAGACTGAGCAGGAAAATACAAATAAAAGCCAATCTATAACATCTTCTCTTCACATTATTTGCAGGACTGCTTAGGAAATTGCGAGGTGATGTGATTTTTCTATGGAAATAATTTCCAACTACAAAATAAGACAGAAGTAGCATAGATGGGAACTGGGAACTATGGCTAAAAGTTAAACTAATGTAGTGATACACTTTTGCTCAAGTACCTTTAATTCTATCTTGTGCAAGTTGTTTCGAAGACTTTATTCCAGCAAATATATGGTGTAGGATTTGTTTGGACAGTACAGGGTTAATATTAGAAAATGTTTTTGTCAGGGACGTGCTTAGCTTCTGCAGAAATATTTCAGTTCTATTCTACTCCTGTTTACCTCTGCTGGGAATAACTTTTTCATTTTTAGGTGTCTATCTACCTATCTCTTCACCATTTAACAGTTACATTGTTTGTCTGTCCTTCCTGACAAGATTAACTGAATTGCAGTTGTCTTGTAATTATCAACAGATTTTTAAATGAAAAGCATTTGCAATGCTTACTTCAGTTCAGCTGTAATTTTCTGGATTTGTTTTTAATTAACAGAGATCCTTCCCAACACATACAAAGCTTGACGGAAGTCTTTTTGTTCTTACAAATACCCATACACTGTTTTCATGGCACAATGTCTTTCCAAGTCTATTTCTCCACTGCTGTTTTAAAAATAAAAACTTAAAGAAATTAAATGATTGACTGTGAGTGAGCAATTTCTTCCCAGAAGAGCTCCAGCGATAGTCTTTGAAATTATTAGAAGGTTACTAGTTCAGAGATATTGAATGGAAAGAGATGAGATTTCCCCCCCTAAATTTAGGAGTTAATTTTTTTTCAGGTGTTCATAATTTGCAGGATAATGAATAATTGAGGTAAAATTTTACAGCGTGGATACATTTCTACGCAAGTTCAAATTTTAGTATTTATTTAGCTTTTAAAAGATCAGATTCTATATTGACGTCACAAGAAAACACTGCAGCATGAAGACAAAGGATCCATAAAAAAAAGCAAAATGTGAGCTATACATTAATAGCAATAGTGAATGGACATGTACTATTTATTTTGCTCTTTCATGATTATGTAAATCTTTCTATCATCTATGTTTATCATCAAACTCTTTGTTTCTTCATTGAACATCTATAATTTTGTCAAGACAGACAATTAACATTTCAGGCAATTGTTTCTGTACTTGGTGGTTCAAACCTCATTCCCATTTAGAGAATTAATGGAGTCTCTAGCAAGTGCAAAAGCCACTGGAAGATGAGATGCAGCCTTGTATCAGGGCACGAGGTTATAAACACAGTGGCAGGAATTGTTAGAGCAAGTAGCAAAGCTAGGAAAATGGCTCTGTCATTAGGTATCTGTTAAACTATATGCACTTTATTAACAGAGAAGAGGTAGGTGCACTGCCCATGCAATCTAATTTATAGTTACTACGTGCACAAAGCACACACTATGTGGGAGATACCATACTTGGTGTCTGCTAAGTTTTCCCACACTAAACACTTTCATTGTGAAAAATTGTTAAAAATATAAAGGAGAGCTGAGGTGTGGTTGTGCCAAAAATCCCCTTTCCTATGCTGTGAATTGGAGTATACAAGTCTGAGTTTTGTATTTGAAATCTTTTGTCCAAATAAATTTCCTAGGCCAATTTTGAGCTTATTTGACTATCCTGTGTCCATGAAGATGAACCCGAGTTGGCAAAGTTGGTGATGTCTCCTCCTATGATTTGAACAGGATCAAAACTGCTGCAGAAACACAGTTCTGAATGCTGTAGTATATGAGATTCTATACACTTTACTAAGATGGTCCTTTTCTAAAATTAAAAAAAATGGAGAAGAAATCAACCTAGTAACACCAAGCAGGTTTGCTTCCCTGTGTTATGAACTGGAAGTTTAGGTGCCATGTTTACAATTTAGCTGGGCGGCAAGTAGTGGGAGGAAGTCACAGCTGAATCATGCTTGGCCCGAGTCTGAGATGAAGAAAGAGTCAATATATATTTGCCTGTGGAGTTACTAATTAGAACAATTAATCTGAGAACCAGGACAAGCTGTGAGACTATGAGCTGATCCAGGCACGCCCTCTACTAACATAAATTTTGATCAACGTTTAAAACACCATGGGAAGGACTGGGGCAATGCGGCCCAGTGGCTGAGATTCAGGGTCGCTACTCGTACCCCTGTTGCTGTGGCATGCGGTGAGACCTCGGGCAATGCGTTTTCCTCTTGTCTCTCAAATAAGCCAATGATATTCACTGCCTTGTGGAGCTTTGTGGATATAAGCAGCATGTTGTGAATGAAAAGTTAAGTACGTTTCAAAGCCAGCCAAGACAAGAACTGCATTTTTCTTCCTAATTTCTATTAGCTCAGAGCAACGGAAGAATCCCACTTGCCACCAGCTCCCTCGCCTTGTTTGGAGATGTGGAGCCAGCCTGATGATATCCAGCAGATATTTGCTTTCAGAGTCGCATGAAAGTAGAGCAAAAGAAAGATCTTTTGTGGGGGTGACATGCTTGGAAATATACTTGTCCAAAGCAAACAGCTCTTGTTCTTTCTTCAGCTAATTCACTGAAAAGATATTATTTTAGTCAAGAAAATGGTATCAATTCTCTTCCTTTTAGGGAGGATGGTGGCAGGTTTCCCATGTTGATTTGTGGAAGGTATAATTTCGACAGGAGCATCTGGCTCCTTTGTAAGCTTCACAAGCAATTGTGTGGTGCTGGCTTTAGGTTGGCCTCTGGTTGAGCCATGTGGGCAGCCCTTTGACGTGTCTGTGCTGCTTTTCCTGCTCCACTCGGTTTTGTTTTGACTCTCTTTTGAGCTTCCTAAATAAGCAGCCTGGCTCTGCAGATTCCCTGGGACAGTTTCATTCATGGGTCCTGACAAGGACTGCAGTTTTGCCAGGGCTCATGGACCCATTCTTATGGTGGTGCTGTGTGTTATATTAGCCGACAGCTGCTTTCAGCAAGGTTTTTTTTTTTTTTAGAAATCCTCTTAGAGAAGGGAGAAGAGTGATCTCTGGATAGAGGAGCTTTCAATCTTCAAAATAAACCATGCCAGGTTGTTTGAGAATTTATAACCACTTGTTAGTCTCCCTGGTACAGTAACACATAGTCTGTGGCTTCAGCCCTCTTTAAACAGCTGATGCCTGGCTTTTATCCTCTAGGTGTATTTACAGTAAAAAAAAAACCAACAGATTTTTTTTTTCACTTGTCTGGGTATTGAGTGATCTGAAAATGTGTTTTTAGTCTTATTTACAGGAATGTGATCACAGCAGATGTTTTGTCACCAGGATTGTGCCAGCTTGCTGCATTTGGCATGGGTAAGTGGTAGGAGGGTGTGGGCTACCTTGGCTTCTGCTTCTCAGATCCTCTGGGCTGTTGAAGCACCACGCTCCGGATATGTGCTGTTGCTCCTACCACCGTGAACAGTCACCACCAGCTGAGCCGCTGCAGAGCTTGTCCAGCCATGGGTGTCATGAATGAGGAGACAGGCAGGTGGGGAAGACCCACCTCCTACCTGGGAAGGCAAGGACTACCAAGCTTGGTCCTCTCTTTGCATATCCCTAGGCTGTATGAAGAAGCTCCCAATGTCATGTGCATTGGTGATGTGCAGAAGAAGGTCTCTGTCTCCTGCTGATGAGTCATTGCCTGAGGGCAGCAGGAGGTGATGCCTCCATATCTCCACCACTTCTCCTGCAGGGCTGGATGGGGTGTGCAGTTCATCATGGAGATGTGTGTTGGCAAAAAGCATATATAGTGAGCAAGGAGGATGGAATAATATGGCAATGGTTGTTTGGACAAATATGATGACACTGAGAACAGTTTGCCAATAAGGAAGTTGAGCTGTTTTGGAACAAAATACTTCATGTTTATTAAAATTAGGGAAAAACTTGGCTAAAATCAGTGTTTAAAGAGGAGACCCTGGCTGAAGCATATTTAAAGAGATGATCTGGGGACCATGGCATCACTGCATTTGGTACGCTGGCTTTCTTAGGCATGAAAAGGCATAGAGACGCAACACAAGTACAGAAAGAGAGGATGTGCATGTGATAAGATGGAAGGAGGCGCTTGTGTATCTAGCAAAATAACAGCAGCATCAGAAGCATCAAAAAACATTGCACTACTATTGAGAAATCCAAAATAATAGACTGGGGAAGGTGACAGCCCAAGTACAGTATTTCTGATCTTGTAATGCCAGTGGAAGCGAAGAACAAAGGAATGGTTCATTTGCAGTTAACAAGTTGAAGGAAGAGCTATTACCAGACTCTTTCCATGTGATGATAGATTCTCCACAGTACTTTATCAATTAAGCATCTCTAAAGCCACCACAGCTGTTTCTTTACAGAGCGGGGCCACTGCTGGTGTGAGATACTTGCAGCAGAGTATGTCAGCATGCCTAGCAATGAAAATGTTATCAGGCAAATGTAGATGCTCTCCCACTTCTCAGTTCCCTCCCACCTGCACAGAGTTTGGTTTCACACTGCTTTCACTTTCTAAATTGAAATAACTAATGTAATCAGTCAGAAACACCCTATTCCGATGTCACTAATGCCTTCCAAACTAGATGGCCTAATTAAGGACACTAATTGCATTGACTAAGACAATTTCTTGAGAGATATCTAAGTGGATACTAGAATAGGTTATATGATTTTGTGGATCAATTAGCAGAGAAAGGCATAAGAAAACACCCATGTCAACTGGAAAAAAATACTTTGGGTCTTCAAAATTTGCAGACAGCAATAACATAATTATGAATCACAGGAAAGGTAACATGAGAACAGAGAAAGCCCGTTCCCAGAACTGAACCTATTGTCAGACTCAAAACCTATAGGCAAATCACAAGTTTGTCCAAAGCCAGCACATCATGGCAGAAAAGAGTAAATAGGATGATGATCAATTTTTTTTTGCAGTTCAAAGAAGAAACAGTACTGATCTGTATTAACATACCATAATGGAGGAGATGTCCAGTCACTCCCTGAGCCTATCTTGTTTCAAGATGTGCTTCCCTAAAGGAAGGAGATGAAACCTACGGTGGGAAACCTACTCTGGATTTGCAGATAAACCACCATAAAGCACCATGGCCAGAGGCAAAGTGAAAGCCAATTGAAAACTTCTTGTCCGCTATGGAACTATTTTGGTCAGAATTGGCTGGGAATATCATCTTCACCTTTGCAAAAACAGGAGCCATCTCAAATATGAAACTACCAAGACATCATGCTTGGTTAAAAAATATTCAGAATAAGTTAAAGTCTCAACACCAGTAAGAGCTTTCCTTAAGAAAACCTCAGGTCCATTAACCAGTCTCATATGACCTTAAGTAAAGAGGAGTGACATCTGTCCAAGGGCTATTTCTTGTGGTTCTGCTGCATAAGGTTTACATCTAGTAGGGCATGGAAATGAAGGACAATCAGCTGAGGCATAACTTCCTTTAATCACATCTAGGGTGCAGGAGTTCTCCATGAATGTTTACTGACCTGGGAGAAACGAGTATGTCAGGTCTCAGGAGGTCCCATGGGAATCCCTCTGGTACAGATCATCTGATTTGGAGAGGCAAATGATGTTACTTGAGTAACAATAGATGAAAACCTTCAATGAGACACATGGGAATAAAGACAAACATGGGACAAAATAAGCAAGGGAACATTGGACACATCTAATAATTTCTGTAATGCATAATTTGCTTATGATATCATGTCTGAAATACTAAGGATCCTATGCATCTTTGTTACCTACTACTTAGTTATATTGATACCAAAACTGTTTGTGTATTAGGGCTTGAACAAAGTCAGTTTAGGATGGAGATTGAAAGAAGTGCAAAAACTTCTAGACCATTTCACAAACACAGCACAACCAGGTATCAAACATCAAACTAATGCTTAGTACATAGCTAAGGACTTTTTTCATGCTGCCATTCATGAGACTTATGGATGCAAATAAACAGAAGAACAGCTTGTGAAATGCCTGCTGGTGAAAGTGAGTGTGGAGGTGACCCAAGACACCAGATGACTTCGATCACCAGAAAGATTTAACAGTATCATTGACCACACTCATGTTTGTTCCTAGACAGGTTGTAGCTGCCAAAGTAGATTATATTTCAATCTCTTAATTTATGTGAGTTAGTCATGTTGCAAAACCATAAATTGAATCCCTGGACGTTTGTAATGAAATCTATCCTTTCTCCTAACTCAAAAAGCAATTCTTTGGCATATTGCATTATAGACAGCTTTGAGATAGGTGCCTGGTTGGTATAGAACATTGATCCAGGACATCCTAAAGTTAGGTGAATGGTAAACTGGATAATTTAATTTTCTTCTGTAGGTGTGTGACTCTGGCCATCTTGATAAAGTTTTCCCAGTAATGCTGAAGTTTGACAACTGCTCAGTTCCAACAGCATTGTCCAGGTCAGTATCAGACTTACTCAGAATACACCTAATTAAACGAGTGGTAGGAATGGCTTCCAGTGGTAATGAGCTAGACATTGTATGATCCTAAGTTTTCTGAGAAAGTTAACGCCAGAGATGTGTTAGTAATGAGGAGTTTTTGCAAAAATGATGTATTGTAAATAACCCCATGACTTATATTTTAACTGAAGATACAGGCAGCTTGGTCTTGGGAGAAATGCTCATGAATTAGTTTTTGTGCAATTATTTTCTGGAATTTTGTGTTCTCTGCATGAAGCTTACTAATTCATGATCTTTTGCTCTAATAATTTCATGTCACCTACACCAGCAGAAACTTTACCAGAAACATCACTTCCATCTATGTGACACAGGACAAGAATTCTTTCTGTATCACTGAGAGTGTATATGAAGGAAAAAAACTATAGGAAGCATTATGAACAGATCAGAGAAAAGGCTGACAGTTCCCCTACCCTCAAATGTCTCAGATCTTGCTACTAACCTGACCTTAAGTATTTCCATATACCTTTTAAAAAAGCTACCGTAGAGTAAGTATTTCTTCAGCTTTCATTAATTTCCAGTATACCGTAAATAACACAGCACTTTATTACCACCATAAAGCACCCTAAAATCTGAGCTTATTTTTATCTTACAAAACAGACAAAGATGCTTTGAAGCATTCATTTTGTAGCCATGACTGACTCTTTTTTCATTTATGTCATAAGAAAAACTTGTGAAAGCACTTCAAAAATGTCTTCAGACTTTTTAGATGCTCTTTGAGCCTACAAAATCCAGTCTCACACTCTCAGTGTATGTCAGTAGCTTTATTTTGCATTAAGATTTTTTACCAATCAATCAGACTGGTAAGTGAAAATGTGTTGCTTTGCATGCATGAACATAGACATGACTCTTAGCAAATCTGAGATCACTCTTGCCAGTAGCTCCGTTAAATTGTTTTTATCAGTCTGGTTGACTGGAATGTTTGAGTATTTACAATAGACTCAAGAGTATTAGGGTGAAAGTCTTTCTAATGTGCTCCCAAATTAGACATGGACAAACAGTTGCATAGCAATTTTCAGCTGCTTCCTCCAAAATAAAAAAAAAATTAGAAATTAAAGTGTAATGAAAAAAACCTTAAAAAATATGTTTTAATTCAGGCTCTTCAGTATTTTCCCCTCCCTTTTGCTTCCTGTCAGTGTTCTGAGAAAGAAGAGAAGCAAGTCATAAGTCATCTGGAGCCCTGTACTCATCTTAAATCTACTTTCTTTGGAGGCTAAACCACTTCCACTAATCTAGTACTTACTGAGGAATAAGAGCATGTAGCTGGGCTATGCTTGTGGCTTGCTGCTGTGCTGCAATATTGGCTTGTTCATACGCCCATCCATCCCCTTGGTGTTGAAGGCACACATCTGGTCCTGTGCACTGCATTTGTCATTTATCCTCTCGTAACAGGATGGGTCCCAGAAGTGACAGAGAAAGAAGTTAAATTGGAATGGGGAATACAAGTAAACAAGTGCATGAATTTGTTTGGGAAAACCCCCAATTTAATAGTGTTTAAATCGGAAAAGAAAAAGGATGGTTAAATAGCACATTGCAAGTGTGACTGAAACCGAACAAACAGAACAGAAGCCAGGTGAGCTGATTGGTCAAATGCTGTAAGAAAAGGCTGAGTCAGGAATGGGGTTTGACATCTGGAATTCATTTGGTTTATTCTCAGGGCTTGTCTACACGAGACAGTTGGAAACTAAGAAAAGGTCTGACTAAAAAGCTGAAGAGTTATTTGGGATTCACGCCATATGTAGATAAATATACACACACACACATATGATCCCTTTCTGGAATAAGCAATATCTTTTTTCCTTCAGGCTAGCATATAATCTGAGGAAAATTCCCTCTCATTTCAGCCCAGGACGACTGCCATGCTACTATTCCAAAATATCCCCATTTGCACCCTCAGGTGCAGAGAGGTAAATCTGTTCTGCAGCTGGGGCAGCAGTGGCTGCTCACACCATAGGTGGCACATGTGGTTTCCATTACCTCACCTAAGATGCTGCTGTAATGAGCAGTGTAAATTAGAGAAACTTATAATCTTCCCTTCTGTCTTTGTTATGACATTTGCTTACATCTAAGTTGTGTCCTTGAGCCCGGATTGACACTTAGATAGGAAATGTCAGCAGTGACCTTAATTTATGGACTGGGACGAAGGCTTGGAAGAAGGGTACTCCCCCCAAGACTGGATGGCCTTGCCTTAATAACAATATTAAGCCTCTTGGTCAAGTGAGTACACTGGACAGCTAATTTGTTAATTTGAGGGGCTGCACTTGTTTGGCAAATGGCGGCTGTGCAGGAGGGCATGTGCATCTTGGGCAGCTCTTCACACTGAGAAGTGTTGCATCACTCTGCATCAGCTTGCATCAGCTTGCAATTAGCTTGTATGTAAAACTTGACTCATTAATATGGTTTGGCTGGAGATCTGGCATGGCAGGATGCTGTTCCTTTTCTTAGTCCCCTTTGCAGAGACTGCTTGGGAAGTTCTTGAGCTGGAGCTCTTGTGTTGCAGAGATTGGAACTTTTCCCCATTTTCTATGAGGTTGGGAATTTTCTCTGGCCAACACCTGGGTGTTCGGGCTTGCTGATGGACAGAGCACCATGCTCTGCTACTGAGCCTCCCCATTGATGTGGTGGGTGGGGGAAGAGGTGTGTGGGAGTTGCCTGGTATTTTTGTGCTGCAGGTGGTGCTTTAGCATGGGTGGCATTTGCTGTCTGTTTTTTTTCCGGGCTTCTTCTTTTGTGTACATCAAATATTCATGAAAGGGTGCAGCACTCTCAAGTAAAGTGAGCAAAAGAAACATAAACATATACATACAGGTTGAAAGAAATATGGGCATGTGCTGAGGCCTGAAGCCACTAGGTTGTGCTCCTCTGGTTTGCTCTGGTGGGTGAAGAGGCATCTCTGGAGAGAGAAGACCTCTTCAGTCCCACCACAGCCTTCCTCCCTGTGGGAGGGACTGCCAGCTCCCTCCCCTTCTGTACCCTCCATCCATGCCAGCAGGCAGCTGCTGAAGCACACACCAGGCTTCTCAAATCCAGTCTGATGCTGATCATGGGACCTGAATCCTACAGACCTCATCCAAATCCAGCACCACAGTTTTCTCAATTGTTCTTACCATAACTTTTGCAAGAGCTAAATCCAAGAGAACCTCTAGGTGACATCACTCACATATGCTGCTCATTGAGATGGTTGCTAGCCAGAATATGATATAGATTGATTTAGATATGCTTTGGATAAATATAAGACATCAGGCTCAATACAAGAGAGACTGTATGGAATTTTATGGCCTGACTTGTGCTGGAGGTTGGACCAGATGATCTAATGGTTCTTTCTGGCTTTAAAATCCACATATGCAGCAAAAAAATGCTTACGCTAATCTTGACAACCTTATATTTTTCTTTCAGTTGTGCTGGCACGGTGGGTGTTTGAGTTACAGAGATGTTGGGAGGCTCTGCCCTGAAGGACACGTGTATCTGTAGAAACTGAATTTTGGACTCTGCTGGGTTTAGCAGTTTCCAGAATTTGATTTTTCTTTCTGTTTATTGATGCAAATATCTGCAACAGTGATGCTGAGCTCATCCAGTCTGGGGCTAGGAACAGCCTCACACAACTCATCTGTCTGGTCATAACAAAGCTAATAGTTTTTTTGCTAACTTGCAGGAGTGAAAAATGCAGAGAAGGAAAAAAAAGACCCTAAACCCCAAGATAAATCTAAATAATGAATAAATTTGGGGAAATGGTGATCTGTTCATGGAACAGCCATGAGCAGAAAAACAAGCTAAATTAGTCAGATGATTTATTCATTGTGAATTATTCACTCCATTACTGGCTGCTTCCTCCACAGGCCACAGAAGCTAATATATAAACTGATAGAGGAAGGGTGGGATCGATAGAGAGCAACGTCTCCCTCCTCCCCAAGGAAAATAGGTCACCTGTCCCTGCTAGGCTGCTCTCTGGGCACAAGGCACATCTCAATAGACTGAACATTCATTTTCAGCTAATGAAGTTTGGTTTTTTTCAAAGCACAATTTTCCTGAGGAGTGTTTCCTTTCTCTTCATCAGCTCCCGAGCCTGTGCTCACAGTTTGGCAGGCTCCCTTGTCCCGTCCTGACAGCTCTCATCGTTCCCACATGATGGCTGTTTGCCAGCCCATGTGAAGAAAACCCCAAAACAGAACAGATTTGTGGTCTAAATTCAGTGTCCCTTACACAGCTGGTGCTGTGGAGGAAGAAAACCTCCTGGTGGCCTCAGGATAAGCTCAGTGTGGGATGGTCTTTGTGCTCCTCAAGTGGGCTAGGATGGAGGTGGCCTCTCCAGGTCCGAGAGCAGGACTGGGTGGCAGGGGATGCTCTGCAGGCACACTGGGGCTTCCCGTGTGGGCACGGTGACTTGCACACCATGGCCATGGGATGTGGGTTTTCCTCCTCATCCCACATCTCACACCAGCCTTGGTACTACCCCAGGTGCTGGGAAGCCCGGCAGGGAGATCCACCATGGTCCTGCCTGCATGGGAGGGCACCAATCTGCCACGCTGCCATGCTGGGAGACATTTCTGAGTCCCCTTCTAGCTCCTAACAAGCAATGATACCCTCTGTGGTGACATCTCTGCTGAATTTCCTTGCACACAGCCCAACCCACTATTTATCGTGTGACTATTTATAAACAGCTGCTGAAGCTTCACAAGTAGTATTTGCTCATTGCACAAACTGGAGCTGAGCAGCTGGAAACAGTATTGCAAGTACGGCCCAAGCTGAGTCTACACAGAAATTAAGCACAAAGCTCCAATTTGTGGTGTCTATTAGGGAGTTGGTGGAGAAGAGCTGCCAGCTCTGGATGCTGAGCACATTGAAGACTCAGGATTGTGGGGTTTATTTGCCTGTTCATCTTTAGTTAATTTCAGAGGTCAGACAGTTATGGACAGGGGCTGCCGGCTGGACCACCTGGCTCATAGGGCAGCTGACGGAGATGTTTGTTTCTATGCTGCTGGTCTGAGCCCGTGCCAGGCACAGGGTGTCATTTCCCTGCCATGACTCTTCTGTGTCCAGTTTTTAGAAGACAAGTTAAAAAAAAACCCCAAAACAAAACACAAAGCAATCGGGACAGCAGCCATTTCAGGTCAGGAGCTAAAGAGTGGTTGGTACAACAGTGGTTCCTCCACACTTCCCGGAGGGAGTTTTGGAAAGTTGTGTGCTCCTGGTAGATTTGTTTGTGAGTAAACATCAGTCTTTATGTTTCTACTAACCTGATGGTTTTGAGCAATATGCTTGTGAAAGAAAAAAAATATACATTAAATAAAAGGAAAACAGGTTAGTATATACTTATATTAAGTGGTCAGGAATAAAGAGATCTGATTTTGCACATTTAAGGGCCTTTTCAGTCTGAAAAAGAAGAATTTAAAAGATATTGTTTTTTTTAAAAAAATAGGAATCAATACAAAGAAAGAAATGTTACCATAATTTTGTAGATGACCACAGCTTTCCAGACAGCTCTGGTATATACAAAATGCAGTCTCACAGGTTCTGGAGGAAACAGAAGACCTCACTCTATATGAAAGAAGAGAGTGTGTTAGGTCAAAATGTTAGTCATGAAGTTGGATCTTTAGTGCTAATGTTGTGCAAATACACAACAACATTTGATGGCCACACCTCAGTACTAGAGGACATTTGTCATTATTAAACCATGATTCAGGTTGAGTTTGGTTCAGGAGACCCACAGTAGATGTACTAAAGCCTGCTGCTGAAATGCAGGAGAAAGGAGTCATCTGTTACAGGGACCTTGAATCATGCTCAGCTTGATTGAGATCCAGATCCAAATCAATAGCCTTCCTCCTGTCTTTTGGGAGAATTTAAATTCAGAGCCATGCCTGAATTTTGTGGCCAACATCACATTCACATTGAAAAGATTTCTGCAAATTCCTCCAGAGCCTACTCCAAAAATCTATCTATTTAAACATAAATAACTTCTTGCAAGTTTGGCCAAAACTGTAAAGAAACAAACAAACCAAAGGCATAACCCATAATGCACATCAAGATGTTGTTTTCTTTGGTTTAACCAAATTCTTACTATGTATTTAAAGAGAACAGATGGTGGTCGCCAGGTGCACTGAGCCAAAATATGCCACATGGACAGATCAGCAGAGCTCATAGCCAGCTCTCAAAGTCCCCAAGGCCCTACTTGCTACCACACATGACCTGGCCTGAGTGTGCACCATGGTACTGGGGCTCTTTGGTTTAGGAGGGAAGAGGAAGAAGCAGAAAAATGGTTAATACACATGATTTTTTCCTCTATTCTTTTCTTAAACCCTAATGTTAGAATAAGTTGCATGGGCAGAATACGAATATACAGTTATAATACATGACAATGCAGCAAAATCCTGGACTATGCCAATTACTTGGTACCGTATATTTTCATTTTATTCCACTGGGGAAATATATCATTCAAATAACAAATCATTTGGACAATGCAGCTACATGGAAAATATTCAATGCATGAAGACACTCCTTTGCAAGGAACTGCACACAGAGTGATATGGAAACCGCTATGAAACTGAGGTAAGGTTTCCCGTTCTAATTGGTGATATGATGCTGCCAAACGAGTGTCTCACTTGTTGACGTAAGTCACCTTCAGAGATCACTTCTGATATTTGAAGTTACAAGGGACACAGTTGACTCTTTTCGTAGTAACAGCACTCTGAAGCAGTGGAAAAAAAATCCATCACACCAGCCAAATTGAGTTGGGCAGTAGAAAGCTTAGCACCTGGGAGGAGGAGCTGCTTGGGAAAGTATGGGGAAGGCTGAAAACCACCTCCAAATTATTGTGTTTGGTGCTAGAAGAGCTGCACAGTAACATGTGCTAGGCAGCCTTGAACAGATCAGAGCGAACTGTTTTTGAAAGGAGGAAACCAGCTGAAAACCACATTTTGATTATCTTGCAATGACTTCAGAATTAAGATTGAGTTATTTTGAATTGCCTGGTTGGAGATTTTTGAGAGAGTTGAGAGAGAAAAAAGAAGAAATAGATAAGGAAGCAAGGGATGGCTTCTCAGGTTGGGTTTTTCTACTCACTAACCCAGACGTAGATCCAAGGCAGGGAGATCTCAACTCTTTTCTCCAGGGCGAAGACATGGACCTCTGGACTTTGCTTCTTGGGGAGCACCTGGGTCCGAAGGCTGGGACAGGGCTGCTCCCACTGATCTCTTCCCATGCGGATCTGTTTTGCGTGGGTAATGAAACACCTCTGGGTGCAGGGAGCTGAATGAGGGTCTCATGAAGGCTCTCCACTGTGGGTAGGTTAGTCTAAGTAAGTCTAAGTCTTTGTCTAAGTCTATGTCTAAGCCTAAGTCTTCTGTCTTGTTGATTAGGCTTGTTTTGTATGGGATACTGAACCAGTGTTTAGCAATGGGGGGAAAAAATTCCCAAGTAGTGGGATATTAGGCTTGAGGATTTCATTTTGGGTGGATGACACTTTTCTTCCTCAACTGACACTGCCAAGAAAGGATTGGTCTATTCCCATAATTCCTTTAGCAATTTTGGCCTTCCATCTCCATTTACCTTTATATCTTTTTATTAGAAAGTAGGCACTGTAATAACTTTTGTATCTTGAGAGATACATATGAATTGTGAATTACTGAGTTTAATATAGCATGATCGTCTAAGTCTGTCTATGCTTTCAGAACTTGGTATCCAGGTCTGTATGCAACATGTCAGTTATTTTGCTCTTTCGGTATCGACATTTTTTTTTGGCTTGTGCAATATATTATTAAAAATTTAGAATGAAATGAATCTATTTTGCAGGCAATAAGTTAAACAGAGGTGACTCTGGAGAAAATATTGCCCATTATTTTAACTGCAAAATAAATCCCAGTGAAGATGACATGTTTTCATATTCAGGCATGTAGACCAATCAGTACACCTAAAAATGCAGCCAATCTTTTAATTATATCTAGGCTTTCTTTAGTGGTAATAAAAATGTTTCCATAAGCACAAAAGGAAAGCTTGCACCTTTAAAAATATATTTTTATTTGAAAAATAGGTGACCAGCTAACCTGCATCCTCAGGTAAGTGACGGAAAATGAGTGGCAGGGGCAAGGGCTGGCTGCCAGAGAAGCCGGGCTGAGGGTGAGGGTCAGGGCGGGGCACCTCTTTGCAAGGGGGAGACTCGGAGGAAAAGTTTCCCTCGTCTCCTTTGCATATGCATGTGATAGACCTGGCTGTTGAATCACAGATTTTCTTTGCTTTCTTAACAGATATAACTGGATTAATTACGTGGAAAATTTGGTAGTAGTGTATATGGCATAAATCCAAACTCTTCTCTTGTAATAAATAAAAAATTCCTTAAAAAGTACCATTATTTTGTCATTTTCAAGAAGAGGCTCAAAGGTAAATGTTGATTTTAATATGGTTGTGGCATTTCTCCCGTAAGTTTTGTGAGTAGAATACCAACATATCTTTCAATGAATACTTATGAGCTATTGATTAAAAAAAAGTAGTTGCAGAGCTTGTGGTGCAAGATATGCCTTGTGTTTGGGAGGCTGTATAGACATCTTTATATTAAATGCATTCACACCATCTCAAAAGATCATGCCGGAACTGTAAATTGTAACCCTCTAGCAAAAGTTTAATGTTTATTTAAAGGGGGCATCTTTCTATTACATTGTTTGAACAGATCTCCTCAGACAATGATCATAACCTCGTTCCCTTTTCCTTCACACATAGGTTATGATATCTATACTCTCTTATCGCACGTGACTTCACTTTTATGAGCTGTCTCTGGCTCTCACCTGATTTTATGCTTGAAGTCAATAGGGATAACGCCAAGCCCTGAACACAATGACAGCCTCAGGTTTTTGAGAACAACTTGCAGTGGTCAAATGCCTAAGCCTAGGCAGGGAGACGTGGGTTTTATTTTGGTGGCTGCCACCCAGCCGGGTGCAGGGAGGAGCTGGAGGGTCCCTGCTCGGTGTCAGTGCTGCCCTGCGTTGCACTGTGCAACTTGTGCAGGAGGATGTGTGTACATGTGTGCCCCATGTACAAGAGCATCTGTGAGCTTTGTTTTTGGGGATTGGATGAGCACCGCACTTTGAAAAGGCTGGTGTTGTATTGCTCGGATCTCATTCACTCCCCCGGCTCAGCGCCCAGTCATGCAAAGGGTCCCATCTAAACCAGTTTGTGTTGCTGGTGCACAGGCAGCCCATGTGCTGCCCAATTGAATTATGCTCAATACAAAGCTGCCTCTATAAAGAGGAATATTTTTCCATGCAGAACTATAAGTCCACGCTGATTTTTCAGGCACAATTTAGGATCTTTGCTTTTGAAAGTGTGACTTGAAGCTCACAAATGTAAATGTACATAATTTTTTCACTCTAAATATAAAAGCAGATATTTTCCAAAATATCATTGGACAGAAAAGCTTCATGTCAGATTTTCTTTTTATTATTATTATTTATTGACAGTATCCTTCAGATCTGTAGTTGCCTATAACTTACACATATTATGGAAAGAAGGCTGAAATCTGGATCTAAGCTGTGTGTATTATCAAAGATGAGCCCAACAAAATAGTTCAGTAAAAAGTTCAGATGTTAAGTTTGTCTCTGAGTAGCTCTTTCAGCCTATGTGAAACAGCTGCTATCCCATGTATGACCACAAAAAGAAAAAAATCTCTTCAGCATCCTGATGTATGCATTTTAATACCTAAGTTATTAAAAATTAATAGTGCTACTCTTTTGAAATATTTAGGAACATATAAGCAGTTTTTTACAGAAAGCATATTCAAACAAGGAGAAATGTCTCAGCAAGGAAGTAAAAAAGATCTCAGTCTGTACATCTTTGTGTATATGGGAAAGGCATGTAGGATCTGGCTCCCCAGCCCAGGAATTCCCTCGCACTCGCTGTGCGTTTGGTGAACCTGCAAGGGCAGCAATAACGATCCTGCGCCACAGAGACTTCACATCCTCTTCTATCCCGGTTCTTGTGCTGTGCTCTCATCACTGGGGTTTTGCACCTAGAAAGGGCTAATAGGTACTAATTATGATTATAGCAGCAGCTATTTTTGCTATACTTAGTATGGTCCCATATGCTTAGGATTCTAGAAGACAAAGGGGACAGATTGAATGATTTTGGATGTGAAATTCATGTGCAGTGCTTTAATTCCTTAATCTAAGGCTAAAGAGTGTAATGGATAAGCTGGCCTAAAAGTGAATATGCACTGAGCCTCCTGAGGATTTTGTCTTACGTGGACTGGCCCCGAAAACTCAGAAAACAGTAGAAACAAGATTTTTCTTTTCTCCTCCCCCCACTTTTTTTAACGGCAGTTAAACACAATTTTGCAATCTATTCTGTATATATAAGGAACTGAATAGCATGCGTAATGTTACTGTGCATTTGAAAAATGCACGCAATAATGAAGAATCAAATTATCTTCTGAAATAATTCCACCGATTTCAGCGGAGTTAGGCCAGTAGGGTATTTGATCCTTAACAAACTTTTTCAAAGCCTGCTGAAGTTTCATGCTGAAACATATTCACAAACATCTAGCACACTTTATAAATGAAAAAAAAATATTAATTTGATTAAAATGCTTACATACGATGCTTTCTGTAGATATCTTTTTATATGTTCTATAAAGAATTTAGAATAAATTCTTGAAAATACTTTGGCAATTGTCTAAAGGCGTATAAATAGGAATGTAATACTGCTTCAAGCATGAAAAGAAATAAATTAGAAATATAAAATTAATGTGACCAATTCCAAATTAAGGCATACTTTACAAAAATATTTTGCCAGGATAAAACTAAGCTAAGGTTCCAAGGTTTCATACTTGTGCACAGTTTCAATTTTTCTCTCACTTTTCTTTTTTTTTTTTTGCTGCAAGCTCAAGCATAATCTTATAATACCAATAAATGAAACATATGCGTTGAGGGAATCAATATACTGGTTGTATGGTTTTTTTGAACAAGGTTCATTTTGTGGTGGCAGATTAATTTGTCTTTTACTTAACATAAAATTGTCTTTAGCCTTAATTTGGAAGTAAATTGCTCTTTTAAGACTTTCAGTTTTGTTTTTAAATAATTAACAGCAAAAAAGTAACTTTGAAACTGTTCAATTATTTTAACAACAATAGCCTTTTGAGGTATAAATACAACCGCTTGCTCCATTCAAGCAATAAAATTAGCAAGAAATATACAATATGAAATAGATTTTAGTCTATATCTCAACTGAGGGACATTACGTCCTCACTGCAGTAGGAAAACGCTTATATTTTCAAAGGCTAACTAAATTCCAAGAATATTCAGGTTTCCTCAAAAGCCTGTGTTACTGAGCAATAATTTAAATTACAAGCAGCTATTAAAAAACAGCAAATGAAATGTGGAGAATCCTCCACTTAGGCAAGAGGGGAATGTATTTTTAAAGTTTCCTTTTCTAAAGCAGGTTTTGTTTTTTATTTACCTTCCCCTTGTCCCCCCCATAGCGTTCCTATGGAATATGCATCACAGCTACTTAAAAGTTCGACAGTAAGAGCACAAATGTCAACCAAAGGGTATTATTCAGCACAAAACATCTGCAGCAAGTTGTGAAATCGTGGTAATACTATAAGGAATAAGCTGAGCAAAAATTCCTGTGTCTAATATTGTTACACAATTTTATGTGATAAATAGCCAGAACAAATGCTCATCAGAATTACGTTTTTGTTCTATCTTATTCCGCAAAACTAATTTGTGAATGACCTCAAAGATAGATGATTTGTTAATTTGCAGATGTCTTTCCACTTTCCTCTCTGTCTCTGGCCGTTTCAGGAGATTACGCATTTGCAAACTGTATGTGCATGTATAAAATATCTCTCTCTTAGGCATTTCTCAATCACTCATCGTACCATGTTTAAGCGCTAAATATATGTATTAGGCACACACATGCCCACCCACAAATGCGAGATACATATACATATCTACTAGCTAGACATTCAATTAAATATGTATTGTAAAAGGCATAAGTGATTTCAAAGATTTGAAGACAACCGTGATGACAGTATATATTACTGTTAAATTCACCAAGGCACATCTGCAAAACAGACTAGGGACTTATCTGTAAATCTTTTCTAGGAAGCTAAAGGTAAACATTATTTGTTTGCCAGAACAGTGTGGAAAAAATATTTATGATTTCGAGAAACAGTTAGTGAAACATTTGCTAAGGGAGTATTGCATTTGCTTTTTAAATGAATTCATCTCAAGTAATCAGGATTTAGTTAAATGGACTAAAGCCACTGAACATATCAGACCGTCATTTGGGGTGTGAACACTGGCACTCAGAGGATACCTTTTAAGCACAATACATTTATGAACTCATTTTTTCCCCCTCAGGATGAAAAAAAATAATTTTTATGCACAGTATCAGTGGCCTTGTTTAATAATTTCCTCCCTGCTGCAGCTCACCTTTAGAGAGGATGGAGAGTTTAACCACATATGGTAAAAGTTTTAGCCCTGGGGGTTTTATTATAGCAATATTCCCTTTCAATGCACTGTCCACCATAACAGGTCTTAACCTTTCCTCGCTAGATGGGCAAGCAGAGCAGTACAAAAATGAAACAAGCTATGTTTAGCAAAATTTTTACATACCATAATCTCTTTACCATGGTCAGGCAAGGCTGGAATTTTCGAGATGATCTGCTGTGGCACGAATCCATTGCAGGACCGAGCTGATTTACAGCTTAGCACCATTTCCACTCTTCACTGAGAGTAAGTTAAATGACCCAAGAATAACATTAATATGTACTATAACTAGACAGAATGGTGGTCTAAAGGGTGGTCTAAGGCATTAGCTTTCACCCAAGGAAACTCAAGCTCATATATTGCCCAGAAATACTAATAAGGGTCAAGTATCATTACTATTTTAAGAGGTCGAAAATGCAGTGAGTTATGGGGTATGATAGCGAAGCAGAGCTCTTCTCTTGCCTTCTATCAGCCTTCTTGTCTCCCCACTGCAATGTTTTGAACAAATTTTGGCTAAATTTGGACTCAATATATTATATACTTTTTGTGGCTAACCTGGTTTAAAAGTAGCTACTAAACTTTTTTTTTTTTTTTTTTTGCTTGGTTGGGCCAATATGACCTGAATCCCACAACAAACTTTTTCTTCCTTTTCTCCCTTTTCTGCCTTTCATTAGGGCAGTGGAATCAGAGTAATAATAATAATAAAAAACAAACTCAGAAGAAACTAAAACTGCAAGTTTGAAATCAAGTTAGTAGGGGCACTAAAATATTTCCCCAGTAACAAGAAAGGTCTGACAAAACAATAAATAGAAAAGTAAGATGTTGAAATTATTTAAAGACAGATGCCTTTTTAAACTGTATTAAGAACACCTATCATGGAGCCCGATTCCAGCAGTCCCTCACACAGGAGGTATTTTATCTTCACAACATCTGGCACTGTCAAGGAGGTACAGTTGTAGACCTTACCAGATGCAGGCACTCCATACATAAAAGTACACTAACAAATCATACCGTTAATAGCAGCACAATACAAGTGTTTCTTATACATCCATGAAGAGAACTATTCCATGGCTATGGGAAAGCTTAAAGAAAAAAAGCCACAAACCCCCCTGACAAAACTTAACAGAAGTTTCGTGCAATTCCTGAAACAAAAAAATAATTCTGAGAGCTTTATTTTCAGCTTTTATTTTAATAGATGACTGACAAGGAAGCTTCTTTCTTCAGGGTGAAAAACTCCTTGTCCCATAAATCTGTGTGGTTGACATATCTAGGTAAATTTGTATCCTTGCTCAAAGGGATCACTGGTTTTATTCTCTATGGATTTTTCACTCACTCTATTGTGGAAAGTGAGTTGAGGCAGAAAAAAAATTGCTTGATATTTGAAGGAAGGTTTACATTATTTTATATCATCTACACTGTTCTGTTGTCACTTGGCTTCTTTTATGAACTGTTTAAAACATGATACTATACTACATAAACCTTACCCATTTTTGAATATGTTGTTTGCTCCATACCCTGAAGGTCTTAAGCCCAATATTCCTCTCACATCCTCATCTGTTAGTTGGACATAACTACATTCACCCCAACATAAAACATGAAGGTATTTGGAAGTTAGGCATTATATTTATATATAACACATGCTGTGTTTCCTACTTTATTATTTTATCTTTCTTTTTTTTCCCTAAATCAAGGTGTCTCTAATATTCCCTTGAATGTAAGTGATCAGTCCTCTGTGTTTCAAGTAACCTTCTCTTGAAGGCAAATCTGAACATCAATAGCATTAATGTGATTGCCTCAAATCAAGTATTTAGTTTGCATATGCATCACTTGATTCTTCCCCTTTACATTTCACCAGCAATAATCAATATGCTATAGGACTCGTCAGTACTATGCATAGGACTTAGAGGAGAGGTAGAATTTCTATTTCTGACTCGTTCGTCCTCTTGTGAACAAAGCCCCCACCCTTTTATTAAATGATTAAGTACAATAAACAGGTCTCAGCTAAATACTCTTTTAAGATCAAAGCTCTGCTCCATGTTTTGTATTCTATTATCATAACAAAATGCACAGAACAGCAGCAAGCCGCAGTCCCAGGGAATTCTTTTAGTATATTTAATACCGCTCCTCTCAAAGCTGGAGTCATAACATGTTGTCAGGACCGTGTTTTCTATTTCTGCAACATGCCTTAAAATTTAATTTTCTCCAAAACGTGTGCTGCTGGTTGGAAGCGAAGCGATTTTAACTGTCTGTGCAGTGTTATGACAGCGGTGATGGTGGTGGTGCACGCTTGGCAGAGGGATTAGATATGGGTCAAATGCTTAACCATCTGGATTTACCATGAGCTAAACCTTATTTTTGATACCTCTGTTTAGACTAACTGGAAAGTGATTCCCCCTTCGTCCTTTCAAAAGTTTTTCTCCTCTCTCCGTGCTGCTGTGGCTGTGGAGCTGCACTACTTCTACCACCCTGTGGCGATCTCACGCCATGACACACGTTCAGTGCAGCCTGGGCTTCGTTTGTAAAGTAGTTTGTGTTGTGATCAGTTCTAGGAACAATTAATTTTTTTTTTTTTGGCTCGATGCAAATAATGCACACATAGGTGCAGAGTGATAAGATGCGAGCAAGTCTTCTGTAAAAGAGGTTACCACTGCTAAGCTATTTTTGGATGTATAACTCAAACTGTATTAAAAGAACTATTAAATGCTACAAAGAATAGACTCTGGTTTTGTACCTGAACTATTAATGTATTATAGAGATAGAATACCTTAAAGCAAATAACTGCATAGCACATTAGGCCTGTCTGTTTGCTTTACTTACCATATCAGGTGATGACTACAAAAACTTAACTTGATCAAAAAAGAAAGGTCAATACAATTAAAATTTTCTCACTGCATGCACATTTCACAAATTCCCTGAATTTTATATGTAGCAGATGGTGTTCAAACAAATCAAGAAGCTGAAGCTAAAAAAACCACACCAATGAAGAAACTCATATATTTCTTCAAACGATAAGATGAACTGCAGATGTTTGTTGAAGAGTACTGCTGACGCGGGCGACCTAAGCAGCAAAGGCTTGAAAAGAAAAGTCCAGTTGTGTTTAGCACTGGCCAACCACACCAGCTGTCATGGGATGATTTATGAAGGTTGCTTGCTAGATTTTATGTCGACAAAGAAATTGCGATTAAAAAAAGCCTGACTGGTTACACATGTTAATAGGGAACATGGCAAAATAATAGCTGCAGCATACCTTGTGCCCTACTTGCAAGTTTAGCTTTTCTGGACAAAGATATTTAAGCAGCATACCTCACTTCCATCAATCTTTCAAAGTTTTGACCAACGTGCCTTCATGCTTCTGCATTTTGTCCACATGGTTCTTGGTAGTGCTGCTAAAATACTGTGCTTATCTGACACCTGCGGTCAAATTAATCCCAAGTTAAGCCTGACAAAGTCACTAAAAAGGAAACAGTTGTCTGTTTAAGAACTTGGGAATCGGACAGAGAAAAAGCTGCTTAATACGTAGTTAAAAATCATTACCGAACATTTATAAATTAACTTCAAGATTATACTTGACAATGTTTACAGAACCTACAATTAACTCCATGTTTTACTGGGAGAAAGTCGCACCCTTATGTGTCAACGTTTCCACTCAGAAAATCACATATTCTTTGAACTTGTTGCAACTTGGCTGTAAATATTTACTCTAGACAGCAGCTTAGTATACAAGTTACAGCCCAAAAGCAAATATTTCATACCAAGTTTCAAATATATGGATTTTCTCATTTGTAAACAATTCAGGCAGCCTTTCCCCTCCCTTAGAACTGCTAACTCAATCTATAAACATAAATATACTGCTTCAGAGGAGAAAGGATGCAAATTACACATTAGTACAGTAGTCCTCAGGGAATTTACTATGGGGTAATTGGACCAAACAAGGGCCAACTTCTGACCTGATTTACAATCTCAACATGTCTATTGCCATCAATGGAGGACTAAGGCAAGGAAGAATTTCGCTTTAAGGAGTTGGAAAGAGTTTTAAATTATTCTAGCTTAGCTTCCCTGGGCTAACTTCTGCTCTGAAGGGACACCATTATAAACGCAACTTGCAACGAGCAACTTGACTTGCTGGCCTCAGATGGGTGTAACTCAGAGCAGGGTTTTGCCTCTGAAATGATGCTTACTCATCAATTCTGAATTTGGCTCTTCTAAACGATTATAACCCTCAGCAGATATTGAGTAACATCATCAAGCATGTGTGGCTTTCTTATGTAATTCCTTGGGCTGGTTGCAAAGCGGAGCTCCAGGCTAGGGGCCAAGTCACACAGAGTATGAGCAGCTTCAGAAATAACCACCATTCAGGTCTGTTTACTGCCAGGAGCTCGAGACGGAAAGCATCAAATTAAGGAAAATGAAGCAAGTAAACAGTTCAGTTTTTATAATCCCTTCCTAAGGTTGCTCACATTTCCATGGGGTTAGGAAAAAGGTATGGGGGCAGTTTAATGTGGCTACCAAAACCTGTGATCCTTGGGGTCTTCTACTCTCTGTTTCTGTTTTGTGAGGTTTGCATGGGAGTTTTGCACCATCAGTGAACACCCACTCAGCTACAACTCAAATTGGAGGTGACCTAGAGTGACTGTTTCATAGGCCATGGCAAATTACTTGGAGATTTCAATGCACATGTCCATATCATTATATCATACAGATATTTCAAATTGCTGTTTATGTTGTCCCAGAATGGTTAACAGAGACTAAAGGGCAGCAGTGTCTTCAACTCAGGGTTGATAGGAAGTAACAAGGGCATGAGGTTCTATCTTTACTTTAAATTAATGCCTAGGTCAATGTCTCCGCACTTATAGAAAGCATTTATCCCATTTATTTGTGTGCCTTAATTCATAGAATCATAGAATCATAGAATCATAGAATCATAGAATCATAGAATACTAGGTTGGAAGGGACCACAAGGATCATCCAGTCCAACCTCTGAAGGTAAAAGTATAGTTTAAATGACATAAGTCAGCACCCTGTCGAGCTGACGCTTAAAACTGACCAATATAGGGGAATTTACCACTTCACCTGGGAGATTGCTCCAACGTCTGTTTGATCTCATGGTAAAAAAAAAGGGAAGTTGAGCTAATTGCCCAAGATATTTCTCTGGACTTCCAGTAGCTGCTCCCAGCTGCTCAGTGGTTCTGTGATTTTTACCAAATTAATCGTGGAAACAAACACTGACAACCGAGTCTGAGTCAGACCTAGATTGGGCCAGCCACAGAGTTTATGAATGTACCTAATGACTTAGTTTTCTGCAGTTCTCGAGTAGGATGCCATCAGAAATAAGAGAGATGTTTACAGAGTAGTTATGGTTATTGTTAAACACAGGATATATTTGCAAACATGTCTTAAAAACTGAAGGAAAGTGCCTGGATCTGCCCTGTGGAGGGGCTATTTCTGTCAGTCTGCAGCAACCACGCAGGACCACAGGTCTGTTCTCACCTTCTTTATGTGCTCAGTGGCAGCAATGAGGCATTGGGTGGTGAACTGGCTGGAGAGAATGAAATCTAGCATGCAGTCAGACTATTCTACGTGCTTTTGGATAAATTTGTTATTCAGTTAAAAGCTAAAATTAATTTAAAAAGTGCTTCATTCGACAGGATTGGAATTTCTGCTGTGTGTGCTTACACTGGTGCCTGCCTGGAGATTTTCCTCTGTTTTAGCATGTCCACCTGTGAATATCTCTTGTGCCTTGTCCTATACCTCTTCAGTGCAAAATAGATTTTTTTTTCCTGTTTGTGTAGGACCTAAGAAATGGGATAATGGTCCAATTAGAAGAATAGCCCTCATTCTCCCAAGAGTATGGGTGACGTTATTGCTGGGGATACAGTAATACTAGAAAGGTATCAAAACTCACCCTCAGGGAATGCAAAATATGCAAAAGTGACTTAGAAATCGCTACAGCTTTGAGTATAAGAAAGTTTCGTGTATACTTGCCCCTCTCTTGCTTTCTTTGCTGGAGAATGTGATGTGAAACTGCTTTTTGCTTCCATCTCCTTGTGTGGGACATGCACATGGCAGAATCTGACTTTACAAATTCTCACCATCCTTGGTAATGTCATTCCTTTGACAAGTCACTGTATTAGAGACTTTGCCTCCATTTCACATGTCATTAAAAATGTGATTGAGAAAAGTCATAAATATAAATAAAGTATTATGCTATCCCAGCAAGCTGCAATGGTGTATGTTTAGTCCCTGAAATTGTTCACATAATAAACAGCACTGTAAAACTATTGTTGGTAATGCCTGTGTTATTCTTGCTCCTGATAAATGCACTATTGAAATAAACTAGCTCTCCTAGCATTAATGATCATTTGATTAAAGCAAATTTTCTAGTTAACATTTCGTAACAATGTAATAAGTAACTTCCAATTAAATTTTTCTATATGTGGAGAAAATGTGTAATGAATAAATCAGTAAAGACTACATAATGGAAGCCTATTAGCAGGGTGAATATATTCTTGTAACTCAAATTTCTATACCACTTTAGTATTATCTTCTATCAGAAGAGAAGGTACAATTACCAATTTTATCTTATCTTAGACTTACTATTAAAGAGTAGTAAAGGAAACTTCATTCCAGAAGCTATAATGTGATTTTTGATTAATGGTGGGATTTTTATGTGACAAGAATATTTCTCCTAAGCAAAGTACGCACATGTATCTTTGCCTGAACTGACTTGTTTCTGGCAGGCTTTCCACTGTCAGAAACTTTTGCTTTTCTTTAAACATATGTAATTTTCTGTATGTATAGCAGATTTAAGTGTATGAGATCCAAAACAGTCTGAACTGAACCTACGTTACATGAAGGGGCTTAAGCCTTTACCTCACATTTTAATCTATTTAACTTTAACAAGACTCACTAAACAATAAACACCTTCCACTTTATCTTATGAAATGTCAAAGTTTCAAAGAGAAATGTTACAAATATGAGCAAAATTAATCATCCCTTGAAGTGTTCTAAGTGGGTCTCACACTTATGGGTACGTGCACTAGCTACTGTTACTGGAAGATCTGTGCATATAGTGATGGCCAATGAGATGTCCAAGAGATAATTTAAAACACATTTTCAACCTTTAAAATGTTTCTTAAATTCATTTGTAATTGATGGGAGAGGATATCCATTCAAGGTTTGCTGTTCTTCAACTGATGTACATGATACTTTTAATAAGTACGTTTTAATAAGTGGTTTGAGCGTGTTAAATGGGAGCTAAAAGAGGCTCTCATTAGCATCTGATGAAAGAACTGGAGCAGATTTTCACCTTGATAAAACTTAGGGCGTTAGCATTTGCTTGCCAACTCACAGTTGAAATTCACCTGTATGCAATGAACAGTAACTAGTCCCAGCCTATACTGACAAGGCATAGGAGAGCATACAATTAATACATTATCAGCGATAACTCTGTAGTCATGCACAAATGCATTAAGGAGCACAGGAAGGTAGACCAGAATACCTCTTAAGGTAAGTCCTGATGTCTGTTGGTGCTGAAGGCAAACCGGTCGCCTGCAGCCTTGGGTCACCTCCCAGTCCTGCTCTCCAGCACCTCTTGGTTCCTTTGCAGAGACAGGACACAGCCCTGCGTGAGGTGGTGATGCAGAGCCTTGCTCGGTTAAATGTGCTCTGAATCTTACCTGGCCTTGCAGAGGAGGACATTGTTGGCTCCTGACCTTGGCACATGCTCTGCTCTTCACAGTGGAGAACCTTTGGCCATAAAAACGGACTAATTGTAAATTAGCAAGTCCACTCTGCCTCTTTGGTTTTCAGGGCTAATGAGAACCAAATCTCCTATAGATTCATTTCAGTATGTGTCTTGATGTTCTAGTAATTTTGCTTCTACCATCTTTTTTTTTTCCTAAAAAAGAGATGGCTGGCTCCATTCCTGGCTCCAACCACTATTAAAGCACTGAATTTTATTCTTAGCCAAACCTAAGGGATTTGCTCAGGATTTCAATAAAAGAACAAAATTAATTGAATTTGGCATGACTTCCAATTTAAACTCTCTGTTTTATTTGTCAATTTATGTGATTTTTTTCCATTAGTGTACACATAGAACCATTTCTACTGTTCTTTTTATTTCTTTCTTGTACATACCATATTTCTTTTCCCTAGATTCTCCTTAATTCCAAAGAGCACACAGACTACTTGGATTTCCCTTTCAATGTATTTTGTTTCCATGCATACATCTGCTTTGATATAATACATATGCATTCAAATATGTGCTTATGTAGTTAATAAATATACATTAATATATATTTGTATTCATACATATAGGTATTTAGATGATAACTCCAGGCTGCCTCATTTCTAACCAGAACTCAAATAAACTGGTACTAACTGGTATATTCTTCTTTCCTATCCACTGTTTCAGTCCCCACTGCCAATATAAATTTCATAGGTCACTGAAAATGTACAGAAAGATCCAAAGTCATGTTCACACTTCATTCCATGAAACCCTGAAAGAGTCAAATGCATTATGTCTGCACAGCCAACTGGCTGTGTCTGACAAACTGTGGAAGCAGTGTCATTACAGGTTGTACTGAAGTTGTCTAAGCGAATGGTCAGGTTCTGAACATCCATGTCACTGCATTCAAAACTGATGGTGATTTACACCCTTCACAGTATCTGTGAATATGCATAACATATGAAACACCTTTGTAAAGACTCTTCCAGCTTGAAGACCTTCCTTCTGCTGCCACATAAAGACTCGCTGCTGATTCAGATGCAACATGGACCACCAGAAGGGCAACCACAGGACTTATGAACTCTGAAAAGTGAAATCTGCCATTCAGGTTTCCAGCAACACTGTGAATGCAGTGCAGACCTTTAGAAATCCCTTTTAAAAACAGAAGAAAATATGGGCCTTTCAATTAACCCCACATTAGTACAAGAAAGATGATGGCATAATTTTAAATGTGTGTTATCTCACATGAAATATAATGGCTGCACAGAACCATTTCCAGCCTCCCCTGCCGCTAATCTCTGAACAAATACAAACAAAAACCAGTAGCAGGTCAAAGCCACTGTAATTTATTCATTTCCCTTCTGCTGAAATATTTTACAGTCCTTCATTTATCTGTAAATTTTGTTTTAAAACAGAAAGCCCCTTGAGATCTGGCATCTTGTTTTCAAGAGCATCTGCAGGGAAAATAAGGCTGATGGCAGCCTCAGGAACAAAAAGGCTAAATTGAAAAGGAAGATGACATCTTCGGTTGTTGTATAGTTGCCTGCAAACAGATGTAATGGGATGCACTAATTTTCTTTTTAAAACCTCATGGAGGTTTTCCATCATGCAGCGTTTGCTCCTGTTCCCTTGTTTTTCCCTCCATTCTCCCCTACTCTGCCCATCGATTTATACCCCATCCCAGTCTGCCTCCAGTCTGCCCCATCCCAGACTGGTGTCTGTGTCATGAATCCAAGCTGATGAATTATGACTGTAAGCAATACCCAAGGATCCCCTCAGTTACCTGCATCAGTCACACGAAGGGCAGGCACGGATCACCTCTCCTCGTCTGAGAGTTCCATGGGAAAAGGGGAGCAATGATTATGATCTTTTAATTAACGTCGCATTTAACGTAGCATGAAACAAAGGTGTTTGTTTTGGGGTTGACAAAGCAGTCTCAAAACTGAACCTGAGTGAATAGAAGTGCAGACTTGTAGTTTGAGAGGAAGGGACATCGAAGTGGGGTCATATTGTTCAACTCCCTGCGCAGGGGTTTGTGATCCCAAAGAAAAAGGTTTAGATACCAATAACAAATGCTTCTGAGTGTCACTGCTCAGCTGGTGACTCAAGACACAGATCCTGCTTTGCTATCTGCATTTTCACAGAAATTTTCTGCAAGTTGAATCATCTTCACATAAATGAGAATCAACAACATCTTGCATCTTTTCAATATCTTATTATGCTGCCCTTAACATCATTAATGTTCAATTTTTCAACAAATTATGGAATAGCTACAAAGGCTGTAGTTCCTTATGCTCTATTTTGAGTCATCATTACTGTGAATAAATGAATCTGGTTCATCCAGCTTGTACAAAGCCATTTCACTGAATTAAAATTTGAAACAGCTCCTGTTATATTGAGTAAAATGCAGATTCTGTAGACATTCCTCACCCCAGCGAGAGTGCTCATAAGTAAAATCTCTGCTTTGGAAATGATGCCTATGATTTCTTCTCTTCCTTTCCACTCTTGCCTCAACATAGCCGAAATTCCACCAGGAGTTTTGTTTGGGCTTCCTGTAATGCCAAGTGTTGTACCACAGACAGCTCATCAGCATCATCAGCAACATTTCACAAGTGTGAAAATATTTTCTGGATTTGGGACGTTTTGCCACGCTCTGGGCACAAATAATGTCCAGTTCAAAAAATTAAAATACTTTTAATGAGGTTAGAAAATAAAACCCAAAATGGTCTGCAGTCCCATGGTTCAGACCTGTATCCCCTTCGTGTGTGCACAGGACCTTGCACACCTGTGGGGCGACAGAAAAAACCTACAATAGCCAAAATTAATAACAGGAGATTTCAAAATAAAATACGAAGTCAGATGTGAAAACAGACCGTAAAGCCTGTGAACTATTACACTGGGTGTGATCCTCCTCTAACTTATAACTGGAGTAGATCAATTTACAACTGATGTAGGACTGATATAGACCTGATGTGATGTAGATTAAATCCCTCTTGAAATCAATGGAGTTAGACAGGTATAAAACTTGAGGCAAAGGAGTGGAGAACTAATCTGATTATCTCAGAGTTATGAAAACATCATTTATTTGCCAAATTGACATACTTTGTGGTTTCTGCTGCTTGACACTCCAAACATTCCCTTATACTGCAAAGGCACTTGAAAACTTTAAAGATTTATTGCACAGCCCTCAGTTTGGGTAGGTAATTAATTCTGATGACTATTTATTTTGGAGCTGCTTTTGTATATTTTTGGAGGAAGAAGGAAGTTTGCTGCCAGGCAAGAAAGAACCTTTATTTTGCTTCATTATAATTTGTGCTATGTCACTGGCTGATGCATGAAGCTATAGGAATAGCTGCTGTTGCTTTCTGTTGTCAAAAATGCACTGAGCATTTCCCAGTCCTTAGATTTTGGGGGTTTTTTTGCCTCCCAGGACTTTGGCATCTGTTGCTGTCAGATAATTTGTAGCATGGACCACTTGACCCTTAGTTCATAGGTCATCAGAATCTGTATGAAGGGGGTGATTCTCTGCTATTGTCGAGCAAGGGATTTACATCCTAACTCCTATTAATGCTTGTAAATCTCTCATGCATCAATGGCAAGAGGAGGCCTAAATTACAATCATATTTGCTTATCAATACTACCAGAGTGCTGATATAATACAAACAGGCATGAAAGTAGAATATTTGAAGAATATGAAGTTTCATGTGAAGTCTAACAGGAATCTGATCCTTACAGGAGTGCAATTAGTGAGTTACCTGGAAATATATTATTCATCGTTTTGAGAAAAAGGAAATGGTTAGGAGAGGTATTGCAAGCTCATGGCAACCAAGTCATACACTAGAGAAACAGTTGTCTGTCCAGTATGTGCTAGCAGAGTGAATTGCACCAAGTATTAGACTTGCTGAAATCAGGCACACAGTGGACCTCATCATCACAAGCAGTTAAGCAGCTCATGATATAGCCTAGGAAAACAAGCAATGTGAAATAAAATCTGTTATAAATACTACAAAGAGGTAAGCTGCAGTCCTCTCTGTAAGATCTATTCTTTATAATAACCATCTCCAATCTTGTTTGTAGTCATTTGAAGTAAACCAGGTATTTATTTATGATTATGGGTGTGCAAACACCCATGATCACCCATGTCACCTTCCTATGGTTGAATCCTCCTTGTTCCTTACTCAGCTTGTGATAACCCCAACTTCCAGTTTCAGTGGAAACATTTACTTGCAGTAATGGTCTCAGTGCTGTTATGTGCCAGATACCAAACTATCTTTTTGGAATGTGGTATAGTAGAGTGCTTGTTGCATGGAAATAACTGAAGGAAACAAGTTTCTCCTTGAGTAGAAAAGTGTGTTCTGATGAATGTTCTTAATACTGTCACAGTAGAAGGCTGGGTATATCCTTCTCAACTATCTGATAATAAATGCAATTTTACTCCTTTACATAAGTAAATTGGCACATTTCGCCATTTCACCTTCATTTACATGAAATCCGATGTACCTGTGTATTAAAGGTATTAAAGCCTGCTGTTACAGGTATTTCTTCAAACGGGAACAAATCCCATGACAAATCCTTTATACACTGGCTTTATTCAGTTATCATTAAATCAAAACTCATCTTGCTTCCTTAGAGTCTCTATTTAGGAAGGAGTTCAAAATTTGGATGACAAATTGATTGTGAGTGATTTAATCACTCTAAATGCAGAAAAGTTCTTGGTAACTGTATAAAAAAATACCTCAACACAAAGCCAGAATTCAACCTCAAGTCTAAATCTTTTTTACTAGTTCTACAGATAATTATATACATTTGTCTTCCATTTTAAAATTGTCAGTCAAACCCAGTACAGTCAGTTAACCTGCAATTAAAACCAGCATATACTTACATATCCAACTCTTTCCATGATAAAATTAAGATATCTAATGACTGCACAAATCAGAAGAGAATTCACAATTTTATCTGTGGCTTTATCTTGTCAGAATTATTTACTGCTTTTTTCATCCTGGAAGAGCACACCTGCACATAGTCTACATTTCCCTAGATGGAATAAAAGGGACATTCTCCTCAGGTTACTAAATTGAGGCACTAAGGGCCTGAACAAGCAGTCTTGACTCATGCAAGTAGTCCCTCTGACTCCAATGAGTTAGGGTTGCCAGATCAGTCTGTTATATATCACTGCATTCATTGCTACAAAGGTTACAAGTTCAAAAATGGAACAAATTTGAGCAAGCACTACTTCCTAGAAGCAGTAGTCTATTATTTTCAAAAATCCTTCACAATGGCTTTCTATTCTGCCTAAAAATGTTTTTTCTTGTGACTGAAAAATCGGAAATATTATGTAAAAAATTGTTAATTATAATTACTATTTATTTATTTAATAAGAATTTTATTTCTTTCTTAGCGATTCACAGATGTTTGCTGAGAAATATTTTGATAGCTTACACTTTAACTTAGAGTCAAACTTTCAATTTAGATGTTAATTATCTGGATGTTTCAAAGAGCAAAATGGATGCACCTATCAATGTGAGTAGCAAAGACTGGACCCACTCTGGATATCTTGTCTTATTCTTGATGAATAATGAACACAGGATGAATTATATGTTACCTATATAGGGATGTATGTGCATATACATAATATATCCTACATCATGTGGTAAATGATTAAGCCAGCAAAATCAAGTGCTGTACAAGTTGTGTACATGGGTTTAAGACTCTGTCCATTTTATAGCTACTATGCCTATCATTTAATCTCAAGTTTAAATATCAGACTAAATCACTCTTTCGTTGGAAATAATAGAAAAACAAAGAAATGTAACTTAAGCACAATTCAATTAGAGGCAAGGGAATTGTGCACCTCGATTCTTAATGAAATTAATGATCTTTTATAATCACAAATGGCCAGACCTTAATTTTACTTGCTATTTAAAAGATGACACCTAGAGTAAAGTCATGTCCCATAAACCATAAAGTGTCTCTGGGATTCAGAAAAGACTGTCCCTTCCTGAATTAGTAGGAGAGTGTCTTGACACACCTTTAATGCCTCCAATACCAAGACAGCTCAATTATGACTACAAGATTTTGATTAAAAGGTAAGTGGAGCATCCCAAAGCCAAATGAGATCAAACAAAGGGCGCTCATTGGCTTCAGTGGAATATGGCATCTGCCTAAAAGTCTTATCAACAGCCATTGTCATACATGGTCACTCTGAATTTTTACAAATTTGGTTATAGATAAGTCCAAGATAGCAGAGGAGTGATTTTTAGATTAAACTTAGATAAATATTAGGAAAGTTTTTCCTGCAATCTAAGCAAAACCTACATGTTTTCCTGCAGCCCCATTATTTTGTGTTAATCACCTGAAGAATAGCTTATTTTACCTTTTTTTTCCAGATACCTTTTATTAAAATTATGGCTATTATCTAGCTCATTTAGGGGCTTATCAGAAAGAGTTTGAAACAGTATATTGCATTGGTTCTGTTCTTCAAAATAGAAATCTCTACAGCAACAACCAACTGAGTTAGCAATGGCTTCCGAGAAAAGACTCTCTCAGTGATAAATGAAAAATAACCTTCCACTATCTGATTATAATCTGAGAAAGCTTTTAAGGTGTGAAAGGTGCCCCAAAATTTTAGTTAGTGAAGTTGGGAGGACAAGGATTCTTGTGAAATGTAGGATTGCACAAAATGAAGAGGCCAAATATCCCAGGATTCTGGTTTGACCCAAATGGCTACAGACTCATCTGTGACACTGACTTTCAAGTTTGTACGAAAGATGTAAAATGACAAAGTGAATGAAGCAATATTAGAAATGGCAAAGTATAAGAGGCCGAACAAAAGCCATATTCTGGCAAAACTTTTACCCTATTTTGTGAACCATATAAGATTACCAAACTGAGGAATAATGGCTTTTTCTTCCTATCCCCTCATTATACCTTTCTTACAAATAGTTCTTGACAGTAGAGTCATTTCCCAAAACTTCTAGAATAGAAAAAATTATATATAATGGGAGACTTTTGTTCTTTCCATGTGACCCTCACATTATAACCAGATGGTAAATTACTGCATTTTTCCTCTTAAAGGGCTGGGAAGATGTAGCCCGTACTGACTTAATCTGAGGTTGATGAAGTGGTTTGTATTTGAGACAACAAGATTAGATTATCGCAGTATATTAGTTTAAAGTCTTTCTGACAGTGCCTTGTGTTACTTGGTATTAAACTATGAATCATCTCTGCATTCATACCACAGGGCCAGATTCTCCCCTGGCATAAAATGATACAACTCCATTGATGTCCCCGGAGCTGCCCTTGCCAACACCAGCTGAGGATCTGGCCCTTATCATAAAATGCACTATTGAAATGTCAGTCTTTAGAGCAATACACCAGCTTGATCTACCTCACCAGTCCTGGTTAGTCATGCCCTGGGGGTAGCTGTGATAATCTCCATTCAATCTGTACTTCTGGAATGGAATTGTTTGGAAATAATGCTTTCAGCTGCACACCTTGCATTTGGGAAGTTTGCCAAGAGGCATCTTGCTCTGTTTTGAAATAAAGACTCACATCTCTACTGAGATTTTGGCTCTATTCCCTGTTGCGGAATTTTCAGTAAGTTATTAGGTGCATCATTACTCCATTTCATTTCCTGGCTGTTCTGACTACCATCCTAGTGCTTATACCCTGAAACCACCAAGATCTTTTCCTCAGCCCTTTCTGTGATTGCCTCCTCCAAATCCTGCAGAACTCCAAAGTTTCCCAGCAAACTTTCTCAGACTCCTAGGAGAAAATAAAGGAAGGTATTTAAATTTTTGATCACAAAGTCTTTTATGCCACTGGTTGAGATGCTGAAGTGGGGCACATGGGAGCAACAGGGATCTGAGATTTTCATTCCTGCAATGTCTTCTATAGGTTTTCCTCTGGCTCTGTATTTGCAGGAAGATAATCTCTTGAGAAGGACCTAGATATGGACTTTTTTTTGTTTTCTTTTGCAGCATACTGCTTCCTGCCATTAAAGAGCAACTGACTTTACTTGAATCTTCCTGCAGATACCTCAGGTTTGTGTTTCTCATGCAGAGGGAAGGCTTTGAAGATGTACATTAACTATTTGCGGGTCTCTAAACTTACTGTGAGTCTCTGCAGTTCTTGTATACCCCACAATGGGATATAATGCTGATTTATATTTCTGCATTCTCTTTATTCGGTGTCATAGCGTGGTGCCTTATTAGGATCAAGAGCAAGAGAAAAGGCAAGCATGCAGACAGCTTTCTCTGAATAATGCACATGGCCTCTCCTCTGGATTCAAGCAGCTAGTTAAAAAATGAGATTTTTCTAGAGAGAAGGAAAAACTGAATGCACTGGGAGCATCTTCCATACAAATCTGCAAACTTTCGAAGGCTGATAAAGACTAATTTTCTTGAACACAGAGAAATCAAAAAGTATGAAATATTTCCTTAGCCTATGCCTTGAGTCCGCACCTTGAACTCTGGCAAATAAGCCTGCTCCCTCTTTTTGGACATTGTGCTTGACTTCTGCTCCATCTCTGCATGTCCTCGGCTTCCCTCTCCTCACCCTAACAAACCTTTGTACCTGCACAGTCCACATTTCTGAATGGCCAGGCACTTGCCTTTGCTTTTTGGGTGATGACATGTTTCTTGTGTTTGATTTGGAGGCTGTTATAGTTCCATAAGTGACTGTAACTGATTCTTTATGGCTATCTGAAATGAAGGACAGCTGTTACACCTCAGGCTTCAATAACATTTTGTCTAGCCAGCAACAACTTCTTCATCACCTCATTGAGCCAGCACTGTTCCTAAACACTCTCTCTGTTGGCTTGTTCTCTGGACACTAGCATGCTTCTGAGTCTGCTGTTTTCCTCTTCTCCAGCTGCTCTGGTATTTCCTTCATCTCGAACAGACACAAAAGTGCTCATGAACAATGCCAATGAAATCCCCTCCAGTGCTTGCCTTTCCTTTGGGTTGTAAAATGTGACTGTATGTGAGATGGAGATTGCTGTTGTTTCAGCTGTTTGATTCCAAAAAGGAGCTTTGCTGCTACTTATATTAACTGTTTTAAGTATAGGACAACTATTACTCCCAGAAACATACTTGAATTTTTGTCAATCTCTTTGCTCATACAGCCCAGCAGCCTGGATGTCTGCTGGGTCCTGAGCAAGAGGCTTCACCAACCCACCCCATGTGACACCCAGTGCTTCCTTTGAATTTATTCTCTGTTGGGCTGTTGCTGGGTTTTATCTTTTCTGGGAAGTGCTTCCATAGACCCACAAAGCCTTGAGCTCTATACTTCTATAAATTATACTTCTATAAATTTATTTATTCTCCTCAACATTAACGGTCTTCAACAGAGAATCTCTAAAACAAAATCAGGCAAAATAAACACCCATCAGCAGTCCAAGTATAGGACAACTATTACTCCCAGAAACATACTTGAATTTTTGTCTTTTTTAAGGAATAGCACTAGTTCTTAAAGAAAGGAATGATGCTTACTTTGCTTGCAAGTGTTTGAGAAGGTTCATTAGCCAGTCTTTGCCAAGTGTTTGGAAATACTTAAGGTGAAGTGTGCTATACAACCATTCTCCCTGAGAGGGCTGTGGAGAGTTTGAGACACAGGAGAGAGTCAAGGAGATATTGCCATCATTTTCACTACCAAAGACTCAGCCCTGGTAAGTCACTTGAGAATCCTCCCATTGACCTCACTGAGAGCTAGACCGGATCACAACAAAGATGTAAAAATATTTGTCAGTAAAGTATCAGAAACTATTTTTGCTTCAGCCCTGGGAAATGAGACACTCAGCACAAAGAGATTTAATATTAATCTTGTCACATACTAAGTTGCCTTACTGATCTTTGAGCTGCTTATACAAAAAGCACTTTATCAAGTTACTGCTGATATCCCTTAAATGCTCAGCAGGGTGACCATGCAGTGGAAGTTTTAAAATTCTTATTTCAGAACAGGAAATGAATTTTTTTCCCCCAAATTTTGATGTAATGTTAATAGATAAAATGGCAGAATACAGTAAATACACGTTGATACACATATTGTAGTATGAATCATGTACTTATAAAAATATTTGTCTTAGAAATGCCTTATTTAAAAATTCTGATTATTAAAATTAAAAGATAAACATTCTTTCTGATGAAATCATACCACAAATATAAATGAAATTTTGTTATCTATGTTTATTCACCTTTTCTTGGTATTGTCAAAGCTTTGGACTATTTAAAGAATAAACCTTTGGACTTCCAGATAACCTAACAGGCTTCATCATTTTGTGGGTTGTTTTTTTTTCAGGGTCTTCATAGACATTAATTAAAGCTGTGAGAAACTGTTCTTGATACTACTTACACCTATTTAATACTAGCTCACACGTCACATCTAAGGTCAAACAGCAAATCAGTTTCAGAATTAGTAGCAGAATTGTCATATCAGTACTCCAGAGATCTGCCTAAGCTGTTGGCTGTTATCTTCCACCAGATCATATTATCAGTTATAGAAAATAACTTTTGATGGGTCAGAGAATGGTCTGGCTGCAGTAGCTATTATTATCATCACTAGAATGCTATGTGAACTTCAGCAAATGTTTTTAAGAACAGAGAAACCCAGAGTGAAGGGAAAAACCCAAACTTGTGAAAGTGCTATTGACAGGCAATTTCATTAAATCTGGTTTCACTTTATTTGGGTTATATATTCCATTTCATAAAAACCTTATCATAAAGATCTAAATCTGTGAAGAATGACATGAAGCAATTCTTTATTACCTCTGCTGGTCCATTAAAATAAATTACATCTTTCCCTCCCCCTATTATTTAAGGGAGTGCAAGGACTTTGATATATTTTGGCATAATTGCTTTGGTATCCAGTGTTTATTCTGTAATTGCTCTTGCGCAAATGAGACATTTAAGGAGCAACCAGCTTTTTGCTATATGGCCCATCACCACTGTATATAAGCAATATATAATCAGGCATAATGTATGAACTTTTCAACAATTTTATTGGCACCTGTTTGATAAAGACAGATGTTAATCTGTGCCAAATTTATCCATGCACTGTAAGGTGTTCCCTGGCTTCCTAATTTATTAACAATGGTGGTTCATTACAACGACAACTTAGAAAAACAGATTACTTAAAAGTTATGATGAGGTGATTCTGCTTCTTGGAGTCTCTGTAATGAATCACCATTTTCCCTCCCTCCCTTGACCTAATTTCAAAATCATATACCTGTGCAAAATATTGTGATGAGAATTGTGTCTAATTATCTTCTAAATTTTTCTTTTAATTGCTAGAAGGATGCCCATTCTTGAATGAAGGATGTATTCATGATGTAATAGTGTTAGAGAGTCCTTGAAATCTAGATTAATTATTAGTTGTGTGGACTTCTGAGAGTTTTTGATGTATTCATTTGCATTCACAAAGATAGCTTTTTAATTAAAGAGAGTTTTTGAACTTACATAAATGAGCCTTTTGTGAATGTCCCTGGAAACATGCAAAGTATTAAAAGTGAGAAGAATCAAAGTTTTCTGAAACATTACCTCCTGTTACAAACACTGAATGACCAGTAGCATTTGAAATACCAGACCTCATGCCAGCAGCTCTGGATGATCTCTAACGTAAAGTAGTATTAAATCTTCCATTTGTTAACAAGAAACGCCTTGATTTCAGATATAGAAATGCTTCTGTAGAAAAGAGGAGTATGATAATATATGATTTTATTTTGAGTTTCCATTATGACATATGTTTCTACCTTTACCTGCATGCTTGGTTTTTCCTCTTAATAAATTAAAATTTCTATCCTAAGTGCTTAAATTTTAAATTTAAGTTTCCTCATTGTAATTCCTATGATCCCTTGTAGTCACCTGAGACTTCTGTTTTTTCTTTCTTTCTTTTTCTTTCTTTGAGATCAAGAGAACAAACTGAAAGCTCAGTCTCCAGGTCTGTTTCACAGATTTATAAATGGTACCATATTTTCTGTATTACAGCCATTAATTTCTTAATGCAGCCTAACATCCAATTTACAATTTTGACTGCTGCTACATATTGAATTTGAGCAGATGTCTTTACTGAGCTGTCCACAGTGATGCCTAAATCATTTCCCTGAGAAGTTCAAGCAAATTCAGATCCCATAAGGGTGGATACATAGTTTAATTTGTACCTTCTGAAGTAAATTATTTTGTAAATAAGTGGGATTTAATCTGACAGAATACTGTCCCATTTCCTCCTTTTGTGATATCTACCCAGAGTTGCTCATACACCTTCCTGCCAGAGCTGCCTAATTTCTGTTTTCATCATGTGAATAACACCGGCTCTTCTCCACAACAGTGGTCCCATTCCAGAACTGTGCCATGGTGAGACTGGGACCTTCAAACTTGGTCCTGTCTTCTTCACAGTTCCCAGTTACACACAAAACTGCAATCCAGACTTCTCAGTGTCCTTAACCAGATCTTGTGAAGAACTTTGTCATGAATCTCTTTAAAGTCTGTATAAAAGAGATCTGCTTGTCTTCAAGTGTCTTCTCTTATTTAAGTCTTTGCGAAGACATTATCTACAGTAAATCAATTTAAAGCGATACCTCTATATGCTCATGGGGTGTTTAAAAGACAGTTATTTGCAATTATTTCTTCCCATGCTTTTCTTGAAGATAAGTTAGTTCAAGATGCCCACCATTGTCTTAGTAGCTTTTTTGGTATGTTTAAACTAGCCATGATAACTAGCTATTTAGTAAAGTACTATACTCACTTTGACACACCACATCTACTTTATGTTTCAATTCCAGAAGACGTTTACATAATGTCTTGGAAAATTAATGTTTGATCTTAATTTCCCCAAAGCCAACTGAATGTTTGACAGGAGCAAGAACATTTCCTCTTTGTATTGTTGTTCATGTCCTCAGCTTTCAGGTATTTTATTTCTGACGATGCTTAATTTTCATGACATGTACAGGTACATGGCAATGAAGATACTAATCTTTCAGTTTGATGGAAAATGTCCACAAATATTACTCTGGTTCTCATTCCTCTTCTATATTTATTCATGTTTTCATTTTTGAAAGTGATCTTCTATTCTGAAGCATTGAAACAACTTATTTCAGCAGCTGGTTGCTTGGTTTTCCAAATTTCTTGCAGTTCTAGGAGATGACACTGTATATTTCCGCCTTCCAGAATCCTTTCCTTCTTGACCTCATTTGGGATAAGTTTAATTTTCAAATTATATTTTCTTTAGCTTGAATAGATTTTTGCAACTTGGATTTTGTCTGTTTCTTCCCTGGTAGCTTTCTTGCTCTGTAATATTACTTGGCAGTGAAATGTGAACACTATCCATGGTTCTGTCAGCATTTCTTTACATAATTTTGAGTTGATTTCCTTTCCTAAATTTTCCCTTTAGTATATTTCTATGGAAATAGACATTTTTTCCCTTTCCTTTCACATGTGTACACATCTACATATAAACTGCATAAAAACCAAGTCATGGTTATTAATACTGCAATCACAGTGCTACTTAGGGTCTCATTTCATGAACCAACTTGTGTCTCACAGCTGAGGAGCTGTTCTGAGAAGCAGCCCACTATGCCACCCAGTTATTACTTTTCCTGCCCATCTTCTAAGGCCATCCATGCCCAACCACCCTAAGCCAGGACACTCAAAGGCATTTGTTCTTTACCAGCCTTTGTGTTGCCCACCTCCAATGACTCCCAAAGACCTGCAGCGATGGAAGAGCTGCTATTGCAGTTTCTACTGCCACTCTCTGTCTTGCTATGAATTGGGAATTTTACTTGTGTGGTTTCTATGTCATGGTCTGCGTGAAGGGGACCTTGAGACCCCTTGAAGGTCTCTGTGAAAACACATGCCCGAATATTTAATAGCCACCCAGGAAGTGAGAGCTGGAGGTTCAAGATGTAACTGTGTCTGCTTTGGAGGAGCAACTTGAACCTGCACGTCTGACAGCTGGGTGAGAGCTGCAGTTGACAGACTCTCGTGGAGGCTGTAGGAGAGCTGTTCCTGCTTCTTTTTATTTCGAATAAAAGAAAAGATCCATTAGCATAAAATGTGAGCAAGTTAATGATCACTGATGTCTTCACTAATTCCTCTCTCTCTCACGTCCTGTAAAAGCTTTATTCAAATATGTATTTTTCCACGAAAGTTTTTGCTTTTTACAAAAAAAGACTCAAGCAGGAATACCAGACAGTCTAAAAATTCCCCCAAACATGCAATTCCATCCATCCATCTTCTTTTAACCTTCATTAGCAAAGATCTTTGCTTAGCTTTCCAATTGCATTGCAGACATTTACCCGTCTCTGATTTTAAATATAGATTTTACTCATATAATTAGACCCACAGCTGTTGCTAAACCAAATTACTTGATCTCACACTTTTAGTGTGTATAGAGTTCATCTGGTTTTAACATTTCCCCAAATCTTCAGTTTAAATAAATCTTTCCAAGATATTCATGGTCTTCCTTGAAGGCAGTCTGTTTTCATGTTGCTTAAAATGTAAACCATCCATGCAATGTTAATGTAAACCTCCAGGCAATTAATTTTCTAATTTGTTTTCTCCTGCATTGGAAACTCAAGAACGTGCACTTCATTTACATCTATTATTACTATATTATAGATATTGTTATTATTATTAACATTATTATTATTATTTACTCTGGGGGTGATATGTACCCCGAGGCAGAGACATTGTAAATTGAAACCAGATGTCCAACGAGTTGATGGCATATAGATTTCCGAGCAGAACTGAAATATTTTCCTAAAATTCACGACGCTGTAGATGAACAACCTGAGTCTGTGTGACAAACCGGGAACAGACCACGGCAAGTCTGAAATAATGTCACATATCATCTAGTGATTACACAAAAAAACACTTTTCACAATTTAAGCTTGCTCTTCGAGCACAGAGTGAAAATACAACAAAACAAGCAGGGAAGTTAAGAGGCTACAGTAAGATTAGAAAATAGGGAAGGTACATTCGGAAGCCATTAACAACCCAATGCTACTAACGAAAGCTAACTTTAAGATAGTCCCTCCAGGGAGGATACTTCAAAGATACTCAAATAAAAAAGGCAATTTATTGGCTAAGCGATCTTCTTAGAGGCCCCAAATTTCCTACTCAGCCCATTTGTTTTTCATTCCTCTTAAATTTTAAAGTCACCTTTGCAATTGCTCAAGATCTTTAAGGAATTTTTTTTAGAAATTATACTAATTGGCCTATTTTTACTCCCCTCTCTTTGCCCTTAAAGACTATGAAGCTTGGTGCCTAAAAATAAGTCAGAGTGAGCTGAAGCCTGTGATCTCCAGATGGCTATCAGCAAGAGAGTTGGTTTTACACCCTGTGCTTTAAGCACGGTTACCTGTGCTCTCCTGCACCAGAAAGTTTAACCATTGCAGCGCAGTTGCCTGAGAAGAGAAACACGGAAATGTAGGGCACAAACCAGTCCCTTGCTACGGCTATTTCCCCACGGAGACCAAGAGGTCTGAATTCTCCCATTAGCCTCCTGTTACTTTGATTTGGTTCAGATCCACTGTACAATATGAAATGTTGCAGGAATTTGAAGAATAACTGAACAGATCTCTTGCTCTCATTGTGATTCAGTGGCTAATAACAGCATTTAACACCTAAAAGCTGTTAGTATTTTTTATATTCACTAGAAATAAAAACATGGACACTGCAGAATCTAGAAAGATAGACCTATAATAATGAAGAGATAACTACGATCTCAGCAAGCTATTGTTATATGCCTTTTAAAAAAATATTTTCACTTTCTACGGCTTTTTCAAAAATATTGTGACCAGTTCTTTGCCATTGAAGGAATATGGCAAATTATAACCTGTGAAGGTAAGGGGCTGTCTGCATGGCCCTGTGTGTGGCCATTCAGAGATACCTAGAATAAGCTGATATATGCTGGGTTAGCTACGGCCCATCCATGCAGTGCTCAGCCGAGCCAGCATATCCTGCTCCTCTGCAAGGGTACGCAGTCCATACTAATGGGACCACATTGATTTTCTGCCCTCCCAACATGGTCTTGGACATGGAGGAGCCAAAAAGCATGATCTCCAAGACCTCCAGATGGCAAGGAGGTGAAAAGTTATATCCAGTAGAGAAATTGTGTGCTTAATATTAAATATGGAAATCTCACTAGATCTGTTAAATTTGTATTAAATGGTGATGGTCTTATGGTGTCATAGAGCAAGTTTAGAAGCTGAAAGCTCTCGGCATAAACATGGACTTCTGTTCTTCATGGGACCGCTCATTTGTTCATATTTCTTAGAACAGAAAATGAAGAAATGTGTTAATTGAACTGTTTAAAATTACTATTTAACACCGTAAGTCTGCCAAAACATACAAATGAGCTAAGCTTGAGTCATGCACACTGTTCCAAGTTGAGAACATACACAAATGTCTGAAAAATGTAAATGTAAATCAGGACATTAGGGCATTACTATGTGTTTAAAATCTGAGGTACAGGCTGGGTTTGGCAGAGAATAAAGTGTTCACCTGCTGTCCTTCACCTATATAATACTGGTTTTATTCTCATCAGAACTTTCTCAAGAGCAGGGAGGAATGGGTTATTAAAATATGCAACCAGTATTTTCATTAGCTCCCTATCAAAAGGAGGATCTACACATGATAAGCTAAGACGGTTGTATAGCTATAGCAAAGGACAGTTCATGGCCAAAAACTGTTAAATCTGTTGTGGATTAAGCCCTATTTATTTCCTAGATATCAAAGGTCTTTCTTACTTTTCCCTGTAATGACTGTAGTCTCCTTTATTTATACATTCATGGACTGTTGGAGCTCTCTGTGGACGCTGATTCCTGCCTGCAATGCAAGGGCTGTGGGGTCAAGCACAGCCCCATGCAGGCACCCACCATTGCTGCCACACATGAGTGGATGGATGCTGAGAGTCAAAGGATTTAGCCCCACTTGACATAATTTAATCTAACTTCTACTGCCTATCTCCTCTTTCAGATGACCGGGGAGGAGAGGGACAAAGCAGGATCAGGACCAAGGTGGTGTCTCCTAATAGCAGTCTGCGAGGGACAATTTAAAATGACATTTCAAATGAAGAAGAAAAAGGTCCCCCTTGTCTACCTTGTGCTGAATACTTCTCCCCGATGCTCTTCCTCATGTTTAATTTTTAGTCATTTGCACTCTGATAGAGATCAAAGACTTCTGTCAAAATACAGTTTGCACTGAAGTAGGTATATTGCAAACATACAGGGAGACATTTTTCTCTCCTGGTGTCCTACAGTTTAAACCTACTCTGAAAATGATTTGTGAGAGGAATGATTTCTACAGCTTCTGCCTCTTGATTACTTTGGTTTCTGATAGAATTACTCTAAAATAGTCTAATTTTTGTTTACGTATCTATAAAATGCACCATCTTATAATCCTTGTCTTCCAGAGTAATTTAACAGCAACAAGCAAACCTAGGAATAATAATTAATAAGCTGCTACAGAAAGAATGAGTGAACAGGTTCAAAAGATCTGCGCTATCATCTTACGGACAAATACTATTCTCCTGCTAGAAGACATTCTATACGACAGAGAAACATGCAGTTACCTTTGATAATTTTGTATTAAATCTGGATGTCATAACACAATAGATTCAAAACTTATTAGGAAGCTGGGCAAAAACTCCAAAGCAAACATGTAAGACAGGAGAAATAGCTTAAAGCACTCAGGAGCACAGTTCTCTGGTTTTATTTGCATGAAGGAAAGATCCTTTGCAGCTTGGCAGCAAGGAATTGTAACCTCAGGAGAAGAGAGTCTCTTCTCCCTCTGTCAAAGAGAAATGTCATCTGCTGTATTAACACTGCACATCTCTCTGCTTTCTAAATAAGTTAAGATGCTTTCTGTCTTTTATTTTTTTTTTAATTTAATAAGAAGGTAAATCCACTAAATTATTTTCAATCCCAAATCAACCTAAAGCTAGAAGGAGGATGCATTTCTGTCAAGATAGCCATCTGTAACACCCATGAACTATTTCAGTGACACTGCATATCCATGTACCAAAACCAAGCAAGAGCAGTTTCTGTTTGCAGCTAAGGTCGCCCTCAAGCCCATTTCTCCTCAGCTTTTGAGATGCTGACCTCTCCACTGTTGGAGGTGTCAACATGAGCAAGATGCTTTTTCCCCTCTTACATCCCTGAGCTTAACAACCCATGGACAGTGAGTGGGATCACCCCAAGGCTGTCCCTGACAGCGGCTCCATATTGTCCCGGCACGGCTGTTACGGCGGCGGTGCTCGCAGGCTGCTGGCAGCGGGAATCCCCGACAGCCCTCCCCTATCAGAAAACACCGTCTCCTCCGCTCTTTGTTGCGCCAGTTCCTTCTCAAAAGCTCACACCTATCCCTTGCAAGCACATTTGCCACTTCAAATCTGTTTCCCCACGGGACATTTTGCTTTATCGTAACAACCTGTTTGCATTTCCTCGATTGTCTGTGCTTTTTTATGCAGCCTGGGCAAAAAAATCCTCCACCTTTCCCTTTCAGATTCTTATTTCTCTATCTGGAGCTTTCTGCAAAAATTCCCCATGAGAACATCACTTTTATTGCTGCTGTATATTTTTACATTACCATTTTATACCCAGCAAAACACAGGTCCACCCCCATGCCACCTGTTCTCACCTCTGGCCAGAGCTTCCTTCCATTTTTAATTACCATTTCACTTACCTGTTATGACTCTACGCAGAATCACTGACACTAGAAAACAGGCTGCACATTGCTCTCCTGTCACTGAGATGCTGGCTAGACTGGTTGTTGTCTCGGCCATAGGGACAGGATTACACCCAGAGACCCTAAGCAATTATCTTTCTCCTTCCCCTTCGAGGTTGGAGCATAGTATTGGTAATTAAATTCATACTTCTGTTTGTTGTGAGTTTTTTTTTCTATATGCTCCTACTTCCCAGAAACCTTAGGCAAAGGATTTTCTACCAGGATGAGGAAGCAGAATTTGAGGCTGATTTGGCTTAGCTCTGGAATTCAATCTGGATTTAGCAGTTACATGATGAGTAATTACGTAATTTTATTTTTTGAAAAAAGAAAAATGCCCTAGATGTTTTGCCATTGAGAATTTATTAGGTCACATTCACAGTTTGCTACATGAAGACCTGCCTGGATTATATTATTTTTAGGGAAAGCTATTCAGAGGCCAATAATGAACTCCCAGCTAAATGCAGCAAGAAGTGGACAGGGGGAAGGGAGGTCCCCTGGGAGGGGTCCCCTTGACTGGAATCATTAACTCTGCTTGCGAGTCAGCCAGCCAGCCGCTCTTTTCTCTTTTTGCATTTCTGGGCCTTGTTTCCTACCACATGCTACAAAAAACAAGCAAACAAATCTCTCACTCAGTATTTTCAGGTCATTTGCCAAGCTCCAGCATTGCTAGCTGCCAGCCTCTATCTGAGTTTTCAACTGCCCAGGCCCTCTTCTTCCTGCCAGACCACTTTTTTCTATACAGCTGTGCCATCTACCCCCACCACCTCCTGATTCGTTTGTCTCCAAAACCATTCATTATTTCTCCATTTCATTTCACTGCAAAGGTCTGATCCAAGGCCCATTGAAATGTTTCCATCGACTTCAATGGGCTTTGAATCAGGCCCAATGTCTTTGTCTCTTCCAGACATCCTTAGTTTCCTCTAGGTCAGTCTTTCTTCTCTTTCTGCAAGGTCTTTTTTCCCCCCTCCTCTTTTCACTCAGCGATGCAATATGCCATGAAGCCTCCTTTCCTCTGCACAGCCCATCTGAGCTGGTGAAGGTGATCTGAGAGACAGTGAGCAAGAGGAGCTGGGTGAAGGTGTAGGCATGGCTGTGCATGAACTTTGGCTGAAGGTAGAACCACTTTCAAAAGGCTTAATATTTTCAATTTACTTTTAAGATGGTTACCATATGTAGCAATATTTCTTGGGTTTACCATAACTTTATGTAAAATAAATACTTACAAGTTGCATAGGAGATGCTGGTGTTAAAGCAGGCCAGACAAGCTGAAGGTCTGGTGGTATATTAGGCTGCTGCTGAAATATGGCAGTTTCACAGGTATGCTGTGGAAGAGGACAGCCAGGTCCTTGGACAATGTACACATCCACTGAAATCAACGGAAGTTTGGAGGTTTACTTCAGATAAGTATTAGTCCCTGAAAATACAAATATAAATAATGTGATTCGTACCTTTGGAAAAAAAATCCCAAATGCAATCATGGGTGCAGTTACAATTTCAGCTCATATTTTTTTTTTCCCGAGTTACACAAAAGATTGTTGTATCTCTTTTAGTAAAGCAAAACTCCAAAGGCAGGAACTGTTTTTTGGCCTATCTCCATAAAATACAGCTAAGGACTTTCACTTCTGCTAAATGTCTTTTTCCTCCCATAGATGTTTTCCCCCGATGAGGAAGACTTATCTACCTTTCAAGTATCGTGCCACTATAGTCGTTTGTTTGTTTGTAACAAGACCTTCTTTCACCTGCAACTGAAATCCTTTGTGTTAAACTCCAGTGTAATAATTTTCCCCTATCTGCTGTGATGACAGCCTTGTACGTGAGCCCATCCCATTGCTCTCCCACTCCTCTGTGGACAGCATTGGTGGGACATTGGAAGCCGAGACAAGCACCAGTGCTAAGTGTACTGGTATGATACGTGGCGATGGAGTGTAGATTGTATCAAAGAGCAAATGTCATCTCTTTTGTAATGTTTTCTCCCTAGTCTAAAAGGTGGAGCTGGTATTTTCACATTGCAAAGGCATTGATAATTTGAAATGTTAATTTAATCAGTCTTGCAAATACTGGGATTGTCCGAGATCCAGTAGACACCCTCCGAGTTTGTGACTGCTCCAAACCCCATTGAAATCAGCAGGAGTCTTTCTGAACTATTGAATTGCAGACTTTCCTTGGGGTTGTGTACAACACCACAGACTTAATTACCATGTTTCTGGCTGGGATAAGCATGCAAATGGACTTTTCAGCTGGAGGGCCTTAAAATACAGGTTGGACACATGGCAACTAATGACTTGATTTGGGCTATATGCAAACATTTGCCAGCCAGAGGCCTGCACCTATTCCCATGGAAGCAAAAGGCACAATTATTACCAGCTCCAGGGAGAGCAGGACTCGGACGCCTTCTTTAAATACTGGCCAGTGTTTCCAAGCAGCTCGAATCTGTCAGCAGCCTTTCCTCAGTCTTTCCTCCTCCTCCTCTCCCTGATCCTCCCTGATAAGAAAACGTCCATGACACAGATTTTATCATAAACGCTATAGATTTATGTACCTGCAGGTTTCACAGCTGCAGGGCAGGCATCTTATTGCAAATGCAGCTCCAGCTATATTCAGCACATGGGTGGATTTTACAAAGAAATGGAAACATTTCCCAAGAAGGAGGAAATCAGCATCTTAAATTTACCAACATAACCACTCTTCTTAGCATCTCCTGCACGGCACCACCACAAGATCCCTGTTACGGTGCTGAACATGAGTTCAGGCTTGCTCTCAAACCATTAAGGCTTACTTATATGGCTGATGGTGAAGGGTAGGAGAAGATTCAGCCCCACAAAGCTCGGCTTGCTGACTCAGCTCTGTGCAGCTCCAAGGCCAGCTGCAAGCAGACTTGTTAAATCAGCTTCTGTTATGGGACGAAAACATCTGCTGGAAACCTGATGTCCCTAATAATTCACAATTCCCATACTGTATTTATTGACATTCATAGTCTATTTGTGACTTTTTTCTATCAAAGACCTGCAATCAATAAAGCACCATTTCAGTCATATGCTTTTGAGAAGGGTTGTGTCTGGAGATGCAAACCATGACTGGTGAGCTCCTTAAGGAGCTTAATACAGTATTTTTCATCAGTGCCAGAAAGCCTAGAGCACGTGCAAGGAATGGTTTCACAGTAGCCTCTTTCCGAGGGGTACGGGCAGCCATGCACTGAGAAACATGGCAGGACAGCACCAAGAGTGAGGAGAAAAAGCTGCGTCTCTGCTGGCACCTCCGTGGAGGCTTTGCCACCCTGAGGGACGAGCGGGACAGCTGGAGGAGCGGCAGTGGGAGGTGGGTGTAGGAATTTCTGATAACCAAATTTAGTTGAGAGAAGCCTCCATCCCATCCCAGTCACTGATGGGATGGTGTCTGCTCGGTCATCACCAAAAGCCCCACAATGTTTTGTGCTGAGACACGGAGCAGAATATTCGAAAATCTCCCAGGATTCCTATATTATTATAAATTGTATAAGGTGCAGCACTGTGGTTCAAAATGCCCGATTTTGTGCTGATACTTTGTATCTTGATTTTCCTTGTGCCTGCAATCAAACAATGAGCTTTACTACATCAGAAAAATAGACTGTATTGGGATAATAAAATATGAAAACCAACTATACCATTTTTTAGCATGAAGTGGAATACCATGAGTCCTCCGTGACTAGGAAGTTAAAAAGGACAGGAGTTTGATGGTGCTGCTCCATTCATGTCTGCAAATTGGTAATTAAGTTACAATAATAAAATACAGAAAATAAGTTATTTGTAAGTTGTCTTTTAAATTATTCCAATTTGTGTTAGCAAAGACATCTAAAATGGAGGTTTGAAAACATGACAGCAACAATATTACAGCAACAATGCAGTGCACATTCCAAAGAAATGACAAAGCCTTGCTGCAATCCTTGACTCCACAAAAATACTCCAGGAAAGGAGAAAGGTTCAGTGCGCAGACCAACAAGCAATATGAGGGAATCAAGAAAAGCAACCAATTGACCTGTATTAATTCAACTAATTTTCCTTGCCCTCCATATATTTACTCCAAAGCAGCACACAACACTAATCAGACAATGAGGGGTATAGATAAGCAGAGGTGGATGACAGATAAGAGAAAAATAATTTATGAGGCACATATAGCGATAAAAGGAAATTAAGAGTTTAAGCGTAAGGTAATGTGGGGGGGTGTGTGTCCATGCGTGCATTTGTATGAATGCCTCTGTAAGCATGCAGACATACGTGTGTGTCTTTGAGCAGTATGAAAGCAGTAATAAAGAAATCTATTTTTGCCTCTTTAATGTTATGCTTGTAGAAGGAATCAAATGCAATCATGGCAATACCTTGATACTTGGATTGCTAAATCAGCATCCAGAGAACACATTATCCATAAAAACAGAACTCTTTCCTTGTCACTACTGTTGAAAATTAATAGATATATATGGAAGGAGAGAGTTTTAGATGATCATAAGAAAATCATGCAATTTATACCCAGTCAAAGAGAAGACCAGAAGAGGAAAGCTCAAGGTAGCTAGTGCTGGTGAAAGTTTGTTTTTGTGAAGTTGTTGAGGACTGTACAGGGTGCCTGCCATGCATTAACCTGTTTGGATGAAGATTCACAGCAGGTTGCTTCAGTATATTGGTGTCCTCTGCAAATCATCTGGACAGCTGGGACCATGAAATTTACCCAGATCCAAAAAAAGTTGACCCTCACCAAACCTCAGTGCCCTCTAAGGCCATATGTGCAGACCACTTCACATTTTGCACTTGTTTTGCCACTCTGGAATGACAAAAATGCTCTTGTCAAGTGGACATGAGATTTTCAGGTCCTTCCACACAGAAAACATGTCAGAAAAACTTGTCAGATGTTTTATAACTACAGCATTATAGACACATTTTCCCTTTGTTTTTAGTGTCATCTTCTGTAGTTTGAAATAAATAAATAAATAGAAGTCAAAAGCCTATTTGACTCAATTCTGTGTTTCTGAACCAAGCAAAATCCCATCAGTCTGGTTCCATCATTTGTAGTAAACTGTTCGCTAATCTAAGACAGGTGCCCCCGGGTGTTAACATTTAGTCTTCTAGTAGAAAAGTGGGTGCAAAGTTAAACCACATGTTCTACTTAAAAATAAGTGAGGTGTGATTAGGCAAGGTCTTTAAAACATGCGCTCAGACACACACACGCACGCACAGTTTGCAAGGAAAAGATGCTGACACTTACAGGCTGTATTGTGTAGTTATGGTCTGCACGTAGCTCTTTGCCAGGTGGATCACCCTGTAGAAATCTGAGGGGCAAAAGGTTATGTTGAGCTCATTACTACGGACAGCTTTTAAAACAAAACCGATAATATGGACATTCCTAGGATGATGTGTTTCATTAATTTTTGCCCACTGCTAGATTGTGTGAAGAGCCTTAGTCAAAGGAAACCTTACAGCTTATTAGAGTGATATCTCTTGGAAAAGTAGATAAACTATGGATGGCTTAACATACCCTTTTAAAAATATGAATACATTTTTTTTTACATTTTTGTGAGCTCTCTCTGGTCAGTTGAATTTTATTTGTTATTGACAGGAGGAAAAAGGCTAGAAAAAGTCACCACGTCCTTAACAATTGCTTTCAGTGCCACAAGAGCCTATTCAAGATCTGTGTTCACTGCATGCTCCCTTACTTTTGCACAAAATGATTATCAAAAGCTTCCAGTTCTGAATTCTGCCTTTTTTCCTCAAGGGGATTAAAGGTATTATTACCTGGGTGGGTTAGAGAACAGTGGAGACTCGTGGCCAACATATCAGAGCAACAACATCCAGGAACCCGCTTCCAAAATACAAAGAGGATAGAACACACTTTTTTTGTTTGAATTAATTATCAAATACTGTATGACACTATTTGTTGAAGCAAAGCACAGGATATAGAATCAATTATTTCCATAAAAATGCATTTGGGGCTTAAGTTGCAAATGTTTTGAAAGAAGGTAGAGAAGAAGATTATTTTTTTAAATTGAAAACAGTTATTGCAGTACTGCCAGTAGCTTTAAAGTCTGAAGCATCATAGATCTACATGTCTTCAAATGCTGGCAAAAGAGCAATGGAAAATTAATGATGCAGTATTTCAACAGAGATGTTCACATCATCCGTTATTTGAGGATCACAGCATTCCAGGGAAATGAATAACTTATCCCCATTTTACAGACAACGAGACAGGGAATTTCCATGACTCACCTACAACCGTTCAGCCTCACAGCGACACCGCTGTGGGTAGAGCTGCTTCATATCTGCTCTCCTGTCTACCTGTACAAATTCTAGGCACACAACAAACTATTATGGCATATCAGAGGCCTCCGAATGTTGAATTATTTACATCTGTGCTTGAAGCCTTGTTTCAGAATAAAGCTATTAAAATTTAAATGTTCTCTCGCTCCACAAAATTGTATACTAAATCTATACTCTGTATGTGTAAAGAGAAACTTCACTTATTTGTGAACTCAAGTACAGGTTCTTATACTGTCTTATTACAAAACAAGAGAGAGTCTGATCTAGGAAAGGAGATGAAGATGTTTTTTATCAGTAGTGAATAGAAATATCCTTTAGGAATAACTAAGATATCAAAAATGGAATATTTCAATGATATTATAGCAGATGTAGCATGCCAGTAATATGCTTCTGGAAAGCTTTACAGATGATGTAGGAAGTAAAATAAAATAGTCAGATCAAAATTGTGAAATGAAAATTGACTAAAACGGATCTTTTTCAGAATTCATTTTCACTGGAAATTGCTGGAAATATATTTGCTTCTGCTCTAAATCTGAGAAACACCTACCAGAAAGTTGAGCCATCTCATGAAATACAAATTCATTACTTATCCATCCCCACTAAGCACACTGAAGACCTTGAAGCATAGGCGCACCTCTGCTCTCCAAAAGAAGTATTTCTGCCTAAATGAGGGGACTGCAGTGCACTGCAGTTCAGACCATCACCATTTCTCTCCACCGCACTGAAATGGAGTGAGAATGGGCCACAGGGCTCCGTAATAGAGAGAAATTCACTCCAAGAGTGTAAACGAAGCCTAAACAAGACCTATGAAATATGAAGCTATTACAGATGGGTGGTTTTCTTCCAGTACAGATTTGGATTTGCACCCCTCTCCTCCTCCTATCATATGTTGCTTGTTTTAGTGGTTGGCAGGAGGGAGGGGGAAAGGAACTAGCAACATGTGTGCCTATCATCACCCTGACCACTGTGCTTGTACGTCTAACTCACTCTCCTTTGCTTTGTCTGCTTCTTGTCTCTATCCTGCTTGATCCTGTGAACACTTACATGCTTGTAAGTTCTGCCTGCATTGACTTCAGCTGGACTACTCATGAGAGTAAAGCTGCAAACATGATGCTCACAACACAGAGCCCTTTGGTTCTTTCCTAGAGGGAGATTTGCCATGCAATTAGGATGGTGTGAAAAGAACAGAGGCAGAAGAAATCTGTCCCCACCAAAAACCCCAACAGAGCAACACCTCTTCCTTCTAGAACATCAGTCCCAGAGTTACTTCTAGAATTCAGGATTTTTGGAGACAGGGTAGAAGGGAAGAAGGAGAAAATGTGTAAAAGAGCAGAGATGGAAGATGAATTCTCCCTCTCATGGCTTTCAGGCTTGCCATTGATCAAAGTTGGGGTAGGAGAAGATTTTCAGTGACTCTCAAAATGGCTGATACCTTTCCTGAGGATCAGACTGCCAACCACACAAGAGATACTCACATCAAACCTTTTCTCTCCTACTTTGGCCCCAGGAGTGAAGAAATCTCCAAGACTTGCTGCAAGAAAAATGCATCTTAATATAATTGAGCAACACGTGGAGTGATGGATCCATGAGACAGCACAAGGAACAGTAGAATGAAAGTAATATCTATTTAACTGACACTGAATGAATGTAGTCCTCTCTCACATTTTAATTTTTTTAAGAAGTCCACTTGTGCAGCCTGCACTAAGGTGCCCATATTAAACAGGCTAAGAATCAGCTAACAAGCAGGTCTAAAAAAGCAACTGTAAGTGTGCAATTAGCCCTTCCTTAAGCAATGCATTGTCTGGATTACTAAAAACTTTCCAATTTATCTCATTTGCATTAAAAATTGGATTTTTACTGAAAGTATTTTACCAAAAAAGTGAAAAGAAATGTGAGAAGGTATGATGGCTGGAGAAACAAACACTGCGTCAAAAGTTTTCAGTTTTTATTTTTTATCCAAACAAATCTAAGTACTGGTTGCCTGCCCTGATTTTCATTTCCTCTAATGGTGAGGAACTGGGATATCTCTCCTGGTGCATTCATCAGGAAAGGTATAAATGGCCAGCTCTCTGGTTCATGACAGAGAATATATGAATGTTTGTGCTATATGGAGCTGATCTGGGTTACTTAAATGAAACACATTTCAGTAAAATCCAGCACAGGTTGTATGCACAGGAACAAAAGACTAGATCACTCTTACAGGATATGCCAAAGAATGCAGTGACACTGAAAACATCTTTGAAGATGTGGAAAATAGTTCAATGAACCCAAGCTTTCAGTGCAGACCCATAGCTAAGATGTCAACATGTTTATTGGATTGAGAGAGGGAGGATGAGGAGAAGTGGACTTGGAATTACTCCACGGGGCAATCATATGTGAACCAACCTCCACTGGAAACAATGGCATAATTGTGGACATTTACCTGCATAGGCTTCAAAAGTTTTGCCACTGAAACCCTCAGGAGCTGAATTAAGTGCAGGGTGAACACACAGGGCCATGGAGACGCTAGAAAAGAAGCAGAGGACTCAGCATCCCAGCTGTTATTGCAATTAAACCACAAATACTCTATTGCCTGAGAGACTGAAACTCAAGCGTAACACACACAGCCATCCTAGCTGTTTATAAGCTTAGACAGAGGGAAAAAACTGGCTGAAGGATTCAACCATCTAGGACTAATATTTATACATACCGGTTAGCAAACTGCTGGCAGACATGAAGAAGAAACATGCGTTTATCTTTAAAAGAAAAAAATGGACTGTTGAGGGTTTTTAAAAGAAAAAAATGTGGACTGTTGAGGGTTTTTAAAAGAAAAAAATGTGGACTGCTGGGGACCGTCGGCAGGCTTTCGAGGAACCATCCTTAATGTGCTCTGGCTGGGCTAGTCCAGTGTTTCGACTGCCACAAACAACCCAGCTGTGGAAGTCCACAGCCAAAACCACAGGGTTCTGACGCTGTAGCTGCTACATAAAGACCCTATTCCTATAGCACTATAAATGCAAATGATTGTCGAAGGATAGTCAGAGAGCTTCAGTAATAATTCAAATCACAAATCCTTTTGCCATGCAACTCATATAATATGATATTTTTTATGGAAGCCCTTCTCCCCTTCCAGAAGGCATTAAATTGTTATTCATATTTCAGATTAAAAAATTCAGGAGGAGTATTGAAAGACTGACAGTGATAGCAAGATAGATTCAAGGCTTGTATATATGCCTCACACCTACTACAGCAAGTGCTCCTGCTCTAGAAATACAAAAAGGACAGCACAAAAATGGATGTAAACAGGGAATTAAAAAGATCAATCTCCAAAAGTACAATAGCATTTTTAAGGGAAGGGTGTGTAATTTGAACAAACACAGCTGAAGGCAAGAATTAGCACCATATGCATAATCACATAAATCAAGATAAATTAGGTTGGTAGAATTACACATGACGCTTGTTTGCTCTTAGGAACAGTGAAGAAGATAAACAAGGATGTCGCAGGCTTAGCATGAATTGCTATACTGAGAGGCAACATTGGTAGTGCTTTTTAAATGCATTACTAAAGAAAATAATCATGGTACAAGAATCAGTGCTACTGAAACCCTGGCTACGGAGCTCCACTGATAGCTGTCAACGTATGCAGGTGCAAGGGGAGACATATTACTCTTAAACAGCTCATTCATTTTAAGTCTCAGTTCATTTGCTACTGAAAATATGAAAGCAGTACACTGGAGAGAAAAGCTCTGTTAATATGTGTATCCCAGCTCTCCAACAAGCAGACTTCTTTTACGAGCTTATTCATGTGGTTGGAAAGGTGGTGAGGTTTTATTTTGAATTCTTCCCTAGCACAAAGTAATGTGGTTTGGGTTTTTTTGTTTTGTTTTGTGTGTGGGCTTTGTTTGTTTGTTTTTAATGTGCTGGCTTATTGATTCCTCAGAAAAGTATATTTTTATGCAGCTCTTGATCCTGAATTTGACCTAATGAACTCAAAAGCATTAGAGATATCCAAAGTGACATCAGTCATTAATATTAAAGTGAAGAGTCCAGCAAATTCAGAGAGAAGCTGGCATGCACAGAAACAATGCTTTGCCACTGAGAAGGAACTGAGCCTCTGAGTGTGTCAGGGCTCTTAGCCACCATTGCCAGCGCAGGGTGCAATAGAAGCAGAACTGCAGAAAGAAGCATTTGGTCATCAGTCCACATCAGGTGTCTGAGGGGTTTTGCTTTATGCCACTTCTGTGAACTGAACATCCACCAGCACTGGACTGTAGCAGCAATTACTGGTTGGGGTGTGCTCCATCTCCCGGATCGCATCCTCTAGCTTAGCTCCTGACAACAGAAATCCAGTCTGTGTCCTTGGGACTGCTGCATGCTATGACCTGAAACACAGCGGGTAAGCAGAGTTGCTTCCAAAACATGCTCCGGACCAGAACTAAGATGTAGACACACTTGGAGGGAAGTCCAGGTACACATTGTTTAAGCCAGTGGGATTTAGGGGTACTGGATAGAGTTCAAACAGCTACAGTCTGGGGAAAACTGAAGTGAGGATCAGTCCTGTGAGCAGACAGAATCACAAAGCAGAAAACAAACTTTGTAAGCTTTTTTTATGAAGTTCCAGATTAATTTCTTTCACTTTGAAGTTATGGGTAACGGACAATTGGAAAGATCAAGACCATCTAGGTGGGAACATTATAATAATGTCTCTTTCATGTGGCTAATGAGAAAAGACATATGAAAAGATGTGTAAAACATAAGAGTTAAGGGCAAAACACTGTTGACATTGATAAATCTGAACTGATTTGGCTTTGGTTAGGTCTTCTCCAGCTGTCACAGAACGGCTGCTATTCAGCATGGGTGTATTTTCTGCCTTTTTATAAGTGCAATTCCATTAACTCAGAAGTCCTTTTACTATTCTAGAAAAGTACTGGTTTCACACTCATTAACTAAATCAAAGACTTTTTAAGGCTACTGTTGTCTCTGTAGAAGGAACTGCCTACAGCATTATTAAATGCTTTCTTGCACCCTTGTGTCCTTGATAAGAATCAAGATATTGCTCCTGTGAAGCTAAACCACGAAACTTATCTTCTACCACCTCTAGTATTTTTCAGTGGTCGACTGCTTCAGGCAGTAGTGCAAGAGCCTCCTTGCAATGCTTTGGGCTGGGGTCGGAGAAGGCTGGGCTGATCGCTCTGTGCCTTGCTGCCCCTACAATTGTAAGAAATAAAGAGAAAAGAAAGAAAGAAAAGACACAGGAGTGCAGAGATAAGAGGCAGAGCTCCACTTCCCTTTGATCTCCTTCTCTGTTGCAGGCAGAGGGGATCAAAGAAAAGAAGCATAACAGAAAGCACGTGAGAAGGGCATGCCTGTAAGAGGTTGTCACACGGAGTGCCTTGGCTCTGCATTTTGGGAATATGGCTGCCTGATGATCAGCACATCTTCTGGAGCAAGAGCTACGGCATCCTGGCTGGACAGCAGGGCTTGTTTTCACTCAGAGAGCACACAAGGTTGCAGCAGCCTTTCCTCCAGCCAAGCTTCCATCTCGCTGGTGTGCACCAGGAGTGGGCATGACCTCTGCTGCAAGACTGCAGTGCACTTAGTCTCAATTTACACCAGTGTAATTCAGGCCCTCGCTTGGAAGGCCTTGCTGGAATGGAAATATCTTCCTTCTATACTGCAAAAACAACTTCTAGCAACAAAACTCCACTGTCTATACTATAACTTTCCTCAGGCTTGCAGCAAAGTAGGGTGGAAACAGCAATAGTGTACTTTTGCCAGTTTACCTGCAACGACATTGAAAGCTTTTTCTTGTGCCAGTCACAGATCACACCTCATTCTACCCTTGAATGACACAATTATGCCAGGAAAGTCTGCTGTGTAGGCTTAAGAGGGAAAATGTGGTTCCATTTTATGACATCGGAGTTTTCTCATTAAACTTATTTGGACTGGGATTAGGCTATTAGAGAAAATTTAACCCCAAATGATTGGAATGGAGAGAAAACCAAATTAAAATATTCTCATATGTTACAAAGGAAACAGCCCCCGAAGAAATTATAGAAAATATAAAAATGTATAGATTTATAGGGGGGAAAGAAGTAAAATCGTAGAATAATTCAATAAGCTAGTCTAGTCAAGAAAGCACAACATGAAACAAAAAAAGAAGAAAATGGAAAAAAAGACATTTAAAAAACATTTGAAGTACTTCCTGTACTCAGATAATGTTTTATTTCTAGGAACTACACTATTCATGTTTAATAATCCACAAGCTAGAGTCAATAGGCTTGTTTTATGGTAGTAACAACTTGAATTTTAACGAGAGACTGTTACCACATATAAATAAGATTCAAGGTGAAAATGATGTCATTGTACCTGAATTAAATGTGTATGTGGGTTATATTGACTATGCAAGTACTCAATATAGGCTTTATTTGCATTCCTGGCTCTCAAGTATTTGCATGTCTTCAGAATCCTTGATTAGTTAGTATTTCTTGCTACTAATTTGATTAGATTCTTTTAGCACTTCTTTTCCCTCAGACTTTGATTTGACTTGAATTTTATAGATTTAAATAAATGCTGAGGACTCTTTAGCACTGCTGATACACTGTTGGCAGTATGGAGTTAAAATATTAAGACAGTTCTGTAGACATAGACCACCGGTAGTCAGGATGGCCAAGAGGTCTGGGAGCAGTTAGGGGGCCCCAGAGGATGGCTCCATCAGGTATTCATTGGTTTACTTGTGCCTCCTCCTTCCTCATCACCTGGAGTTTTAACTCTCCTTCTCCCCTTTGCTTTCTTCCATGTCTCTGTGTTTTCTTTTGACAATGTCTCTTCTCCTTCTTTCACTTTGCTCCTTCTTAATTCATTATCTTTTCTTTTTTCTAACCGCTTTTATCACTCACCTTCTCGTGGCTTCCCCATAACTGCTCACATCTCCTCACACTATGGTAACCCTCTCTCAGCTTCACTCCTTCTTTTAGCCATCCCAAATTTGTGATTTGGACTATTTCTAAATCAACAATCCTGTCTTCTCACCAATGTGTGTAATTATTCATTAAATGCTCCCATCAACTCCTAAACTATTTTCGTTACTTTTCTTTGGTTACCCAGCCTAGAGTGGACCAGCTGGAGCTGGTAAAAAATGATAGATTCACCCTCAAAGGTAGGAAAGGAAGGAACAACCCTGCACATTTGGCACTCTTATCCTCTGTAACTGAAGCATGCCTGCTTTACTCCTACCTTTTATCTTTATTTGCCCCTTGCCTTTGCTTCTGTTTTGCTACACAGATCCAACATTTCTCCTCTCCCATCCAGCGTATCAATACATGGATAGGCATCAGCTTCTATTGCCTCTATCTAATAAGTGTAACACAAAGGGAAACAGCCTATGCCCAGCTTGCAGAATTGCTGAGCAGGCATAGCTTGGACTTGATGTCAATGTGATGCAGAAGACTGAAGTGGAACAACAAAAAATGGCCAGTAGCAGGATCAGGCACAGGATTCACCTCTCCTGTGTCCTACTGTCAAGGTCAAAGCACAATAACAGCAAAAGTCAATAATTGCATTCATGTTCCAGCCCTGCATCTGGCAATAATCTGTTTGGCAACTGGTCTATAGGACTACTATCTTCTTCTGTGTTGCCGATGCTGGTTTCTTGAGTTTGGCCACCAGACCTATGGCACAGAACTGCTGGACTTCCAGGTATTGTGTGCTGCTCTTGGACTTTAGGGTGCTTAACATTTTTGACAAATCAGTCTCATAACGTAATGAATTGGACATGCAGCTGAAGCATATTCTGGCTGGACAAGTTAATCCTTACAACTATAGAAATGAAAAATGCTGTTAACTGAGATCACATATTGGTCAAAATGAAATAAAAAACCCTAGAGCTGGAAAGAAATAAATCCAAACAGAAGAAGTCTTGTGCGTTATGGAGCTGTTTAGACACTGTGTTGATTTTTCAAAGAGTATAAACTAGCAGCCCTTTTGGCTTTGAAACGTTTTAAGTAGCTTTTTATATGACAGTACCATGAGATATTCATTTGTCTGCAGCAGGCTGAAGGAAGGAATGACTGGATCTCCCAGACAGGAAGATATAAACAGACCTTGAAGAGGTCAGATGAATTCATGTTTCATAACAGCCTGAAGGGAATTGTTGCAGAGAGGTTAAAGCTGGTTAAGCATTTTTCCCTATGGATCCAGAAATAGAAGTTTAAGTCTCACTCCAGACTCATGTCAACAATTTCCCTAATCAACCCAGATGTAAATGGCTGTTTAGTACTTTAGACCAGAAGCAGGTGGACAGAGAGCTAGATATATCACTGCTTGTAAGTTACTATTGACAAAAAAAAATACTTACTACTCTGATCACAGAACCAATCACAGAATATTAGGAGTTGGAAGGGACCTCGAAAGACCATCTAGTCCAACTAGCCAGCCAGAGCAGGATTACCTGCTCACCTGATAAGGATCACCTCATCACCTGATAAGTCTGTGTTGATATTTGGCCCTTAACCGAAAAGGGAAAACCAGCTCTAGAGCACCAATGTCATTAGTCAGGCCTCTAGGAGACTGCTATGCTTATACACAAAGGTGCCTTAGCAACATACACACAGTGCTTTAGAGCCTGATCGACATCTCTCATGGCTATTTTAAACTGCCCAGTTTGGTAAGTGGTGAAATAATGTATTTTTGTAGAATTTATTGCAGGTTGGAAGAGAAACGACGGTCAACTTTCAAACTGCCAATACTCGTAACAAATTAAATCCATATTTCGGCTTATCATTTTAAATATTTACGAATATTAGTTTTCCACCTCTTAACTCTTTAAGAGGTTTTTAAAGAGCAAGAGAAAACTAAATTATCTTACAATGCCAGCAAACAATTCTAACAAATCTTGTCTTGCAT